>NC_066581.1:187881661-188121661 GCF_024323335.1 Lathyrus oleraceus
CATTAGTGTAATTCCACTCATGCTACATGGCCATGTGCTAACAGCTGCGAATTTGGGCCTCAAACATATCCAAAATGTGTTTTCTGAACCATTTCAATTGGTGGAATATGTTGGAAAAGCTTAATTTGGAAACTCATTTTTTCACCTCACTTGAATTAATTCAAACCACCTTAAAAATGCCATTTTGATTGGTGAACTTTTGGTGAATTGTGATGGAAGATTTGGAAAGAGGGCATCAAATATGACTTGTAGCAAAAAACCCCACCCAATTTGGCCAAATGGTTTGGAAGATATGGCCTTTTGAAGTTCAAAAAATTTTGAGAATGATTTGATCATAACTTGCCAACCATAAATGGGAATTGAGTGTTATTGGACTTTTTGGAAATGGGAGAACAAGATCTTCAACTTTCATGTTGGGCAAAAATTCATTTGAAGCTTGTATGATGATGTAATTTTGAGGAGAAGAAGTTTCCATTTTTGGCAAATTCCAATTACAGGTCAACTTTCTATTTTTGGAAATTTCTTGTCTGACTTTATTTTCTTCACTGTGGATGCTTGACATGTTATATGAAGCTTATATGGACATGAATGAGACTTCTCAGACCAATTCCCACCATCAAATCACTGATTAAATGGACAGTTGACCAAGGTTGACTTCAGTTGACTTTGCTGGGGTTTTGCTTGACTGAACCAAGTTCTGATGAATTCCAAACCCCTACCACTTGATATCTTGATCCAAAATGATGTCACAACTCATATGAACTCTTGATGAATGATCATGGTGCCCAAATTCTGCAAGAATGGCCACCATCTATCTCAATGACTGACTTTGACTGATTTGACCTAATTTGCTTCATCTGCAAGTAACATGGTTAGATGACAATATTTTTGTACTTTTGGTCAATAAACAGATGAAAAGCAATGATATACAAATGCAATACATGCTTGGTGATCAAGAACCACACTCACAAGATACCCACCCACTAGGAGGGAAGCAAAGGTATGCAAAGATCCTTGAGGCCATGATATGATATGATATAGGCCATGAGGGATCTTAGGGCCAAAATTGGGGTCTTACAGCAACACAGGGAATGTTGGAAATGGTATTGAAGGAAGGTACAATGTGAATCAAGGAATTCGGATTAACGGGCACCCCGTTACTGAAGATTATCAGTGTGATCAATTTTCTTTGCACGACGAGGCCCTCGAGACCACTCGCCGTATGGATGAGCTTGCTGAGAAGCTCAAATCTTTGGAGTCTCAAAATTCCTTAGGCTTTGATGTCACAAATCTTGGTCTGGTTCAGGGAGTAAGGATTCCTCACAAGTTCAAACCCCCTACTTTTGAGAAATACAACGGGGCTTCTTGCCCACGCACTCATCTCCAATCTTATTTGGGAAGGTTGGGAGCTCACACGGAAGATGAAAAGCTGTGGATGTACTATTTTGAAGACAGTCTAACTGGAGCTTCTCGTGAATGGTATTCTCATTTGTCTCGTACTACCATCAAGAGCTGGAAAGACTTGGCAGAGGCTTTTATCAAGCAATATCAATACAACTTGGACATGGGTCCAAATGGGACCTTGTTGCAAGGTATGTCTCAGACTGCCAAGGAAACCTTTAGAGAGTATGCTCAGCGTTGGAGACAGATTGCTGCGTCCGTCCAACCCCCTATGTCTGAAAGGGAGATGGCGGACATGTTCATGAACACTCTTCAAGGCAATTATATTGAGAGATTGGCTGCTTGCCCGTCAATCAGCTTTGCAGAGATAGTAATTGCTGGAGAAAGAATCGAGAGTCTGTTGAAGATGGGCCGAATTCAAGACAATAGTGCTTCCAACTCATCAGGTCCCAAGAGACCGTTTGCTGGTAACGGTCAGCGAAGAAAAGAAGGCGAGACAAGCGTTGTGTATACCGGCAGAGGCAGGGGTAGAGGACGCCCTAATTATTATCAAGATCAAGTGGCCGCAGTCACTATTCCAACACCTGTTCCTCAACCGCAATATCATCCGCCACAACAACCCAGGTACAACAATCAACAACAAGGAGGTAATCTGGGTCAGCAGAGACACTATCAACAACGTCCAAGGCAGACGGACCGGGTCATCGAGCCAATCCCAATGCCTTATTCAGTATTACTTCCCAAGCTGATTGACATGAATCTGGTTACGTTGAGAACTCTGACCCCACCAATCGATCCCAATAATTTGCCTAGAGGCTATGATGTCAACGCCAGATGTGCTTTTCACTCCAACGCACCTGGCCATACTACAGATAATTGCAAGGCTCTCTAGTTAAAGGTACAAGATTTGAGAGACGCCCAGGCTATCAATTTTGCTCCGGTGCCTAATGTTATCCAGAACCCGATGTCGGCTCACGGCGGGCAGGGGATTAATGTTGTTGAAGTGGTCAAGGCCGATAATGCCCAAGGCTGGGGCAAATTTATGGAGCCAGTCATCAAAGAAGACAAGGTTGACGGCAACTGTGACGTAGATAGCTGGATTCGCCCATGTGTCCCGGGAGAAAAGCTCGATAATTGGTCGTCTGAAAAAACCGTTCGGGTTACTCTACTGAAAGAGTGATTTTTATTGTTTTCCTTTATTACATGCATAATAAAGTCTTACACTTTGCCCAAGGTGTAACGGCTCATTTGTAGGGTCATCCATTTAGTTACATTTCGCAATTATTTTTATCATCAATAAAGGACGGCTTTTGCAAACAATTTTGTGTTCTCTTTCTTTCAGTTTTTTTTACTTTTTACCAAAAAATGGCAATGTTTCTTTTTTCGTTTTTCCTTTCTTTAAAAAAAAAAATCTCTCATTCTAAGGTAAAGCATGATCCTCCATCATGCAGAGCCGACCACCCGGATCTCACTGCTAACGACACTGCTATGGCCAAGTATGACTTCGACAATCCTATCTATCAAGCCGAAGAAGGGGCTGAGGAAGATTGTGAATTGCCTGAAGGGTTAGCCAGATTGTTGAAACAGGAGGACCGAGCTATTACACCTTATCAGGAGGTGGTTGAGACCATCAACGTTGGTACCGAAGACGACAAGAAAGAGATCAAGATCGGGGCCAGTCTACGGGCCGAGAGGAAAGACCGTTGATCATGTACTTGACTGTTTTAGAAAGGTCAATGGGTTGTGTGCTCGGTCAACATGACGAGTCAGGTCGAAAAGAGCATGCAATATACTACCTTAGCAAAAGTTTACCGACTGTGAACAAAGATACTCATTGCTCGAGAAAACTTGCCGCGCTTTGGCATGGGCTGCTCGCCGACTAAGACAGTATATGTTGACTCACACGACTCTATTGATATCAAAAATAGATCCAGTCAAGTATATTTTTGAAAATCCAGCACTTACCGGAAAAGTTACTAGGTGACAAATGATACTGACAGAGTATGACATCCAATACACTTCACAAAAAGCCATCAAGGGAAGTGTCTTGTCAGACTATCTTGCAGAGCAACCGATTGATGATTACCAACCTATGAGGTTTGACTTTCCTAATGAGGACATCATGTTTCTCAAATCGAAAGATTGAGAGGAACCACTCCCGGAGGAGGGGCCTGACCCTGAATCCAAATGGGTTATGATGTTTGATGGGGCGGTCCACGTCAATGGCCGCGGAGTTGGTATAGTGTTGATCACACCAGAAGGGGGTTCATATGCCATTTGGTGCCAGAATAACTTTTCCCTGCACCAACAATGAAGCCGAATACGAAGCTTGTATCCTAAGACTTGAGGAAGCCGTCAAAATACAGATTAAATCCCTGGATGTATACGGGGACTCAGCTTTGGTCATCAATCAAACCAACGGGAAATGGTGCTATGCTGGAACTACGTACCCAGAATTGACGTATCTTGGTCAGAGACGAATGAAGAAAGCATTTGGTCAGAAAGTGCGCTCTCGGGAGTATCCAGTCGGTGAATTGGTACTCAAAAGAATTCTTCCTCCCAACACAGATCATAGGGGCAAATGGACACCGAACTATGAGGGTCCGTACGTGGTTAAAAGGATTTTCTATGGCGGAGGTTTGACGCTAACAACCATGGAGGGCGAAGGATTCCCGTCCCCTATTAACTCAGACGCGGTTAAAAAATACTTCGCATAAAATAGACCCGCTGGACAGTAAAAAGAATAGTCCAGGCAAAAAAGGGGCATCCCGACGAACCAAAAAAAAGAATAAAGAGGTTCGGGCAAAAATTAGGGATATATAAAAAAAAAAGAGTACACCCGGTGAGTCGAAAACCCAAAAGGGCGGCTCAGGCAAAAATGGGTATCCCGGTGGATTGAAAACCAGAAAAAGGGGGCGATCCAGGCAAAAGTTAGGGAATAAGCGAATGACTGCAATCTGAGTTCATCAGTGTTATATCACCGTTTCATTCAATCCGGCAATCTTCGAAGGTTAAAGATTGACTAATCATCCACTTCAGAAAGCAAGATGAGCAGAGCGTCTTGAGGACATACGAGTCATAGCAGAGTCGAAACTCAGTGGGACCCCGTTTCCACATTACCATTAGGATAGTTTTTTTTTTATAGCGATCACCTCTTTTCAGGGATCAGCTTCCTGATACCCTCTCCTATTCCTGGCACAAATTTTCTCCCCAGTAAGAGTCGAATAATTCAGTTAAAGAGCCTCTTTATTTTTCATTTATCAGTTTGTTTGCAAAAATATACGAATTTTTGATAAAAACATATTGCATATGAACATAATGGTGGCTTTTGCAGATGATTTGCACAGGAAAACATTTAAAATTGCTTTGAATGTGCTTAATCCCGGACGGTGAATTCAAACCGAGTAATTCCCCCGAGGCATACGTGTATTTTTGGTTGCAGGTCACAGGAACCGGATGCCAAGTCATGAATCCTCATCCCCAAGCGGTTGACAAAGTCTCTCCACAGCAGAGCATGTTCCCCAACAGAGTTGACAGTATCCAGACTGTCTATCCCCAGTAGAGTTGACAGTATCCAAACTGTCTATCCCCAGTAGAGTTGACAGTATCCAGACTATATATCCCCAGCGGAGTTGACGGTGTCAGACTGTATCTTCCTAGCAACAGCGGAGTGGTTGCATACCCAACGGACAAGAGGGTGGTGTTCCCAGTGTTCATCTCATCCCCAGCAGATTATTTTTAACAGATTTGTTAATCCCCAGCTTGAGGGCGATTAGCAAGTTCATATCCCCAGCAAAGGTCGTTTCCTACGACATTTCCCCAGGAAGTGTTTTCCCCACAGAGCATTCAAGGATTGATACAGCGATCTGTTCCCTACCGGAGTTTGCTTCCCCTAGCAGATTTCTTTTTTCTTTTACACCATGCATAGCATTTGCATTCGCATGCATATCATATCAAGCATACACATAAGCTGATAAACAGGTTCTTCCAAGCAGACTGAAGAATTACTTTACAACCAAGGTCATGAGATCCAGCCAGAGGATCAAGCGTGAGTGATCCAGCCTGAGGGTCGTGTTGAAGATTCAGCCTGAGAATCGTTTTCCTGTGATCCAGCCTGAGGGTCCATTTCGAAGATTCAGCCTGAGAATCGTGTTCCAGTGATCCAGCCTGAGAATCGTGTTCCAGTGATCCAGCCTGAGGGTCATTTCGAAGATTCAGCCTGAGAATCGTGTTCCAGTAAGCCAACCTAAGGCTCAATTTGAAGATTCCCCAGTGAAGTCGCCTACAAGCTTTATTTCCCCAGCAAGCCCAAGTCTAGTTGAGGAGTCGTTACAACATGTTCTAACCCGAAGAATATGTACGAAGCCCAAAAGTGGAATATGCTCGAAGCTGCATATCTAATATGAAGGTTGGGTGTAGATTTCAAAAGAGGGTCAACCAGCGCATGCCTCAGAGGCGGGATCCTAATGATGGGAATTTATCATCAAAACAATCCAGATCTAGCCAGAAGATCGAAATAGATTCGGCCAGAGAATCGAAACAAAGGAGATCTAGCCAGAAGATCGAAGAAGATCTAGCCAGAAGATCGAAGTTAGGTCTAGCCCGAAGACCGGAAATAGATTCAGCCAGAGAATCGAAACAATTCAGATCTAGCCAGAAGATCGAAGTAGATTCAGCCAGAGAATCAAATTAAGTTCAGATTCAGCCAGAGGATCGACACTCCAGATCTAGCCAGAAGATCGAAGTCAGGTCTAGCCCGAAGACCGGAAATAGATTCAGCCAGAGAATCGAAACATCGAAGTAGATTCAGCCAGAGAATCAAATTAAGTTCAGATTCAGCCAGAGGATCGACACTCCAGATCTAGCCAGAAGATCAAAGTCAGGTCTAGCCCGAAGACCGAAAATGGATTCAGCCAGAGAGTCAAAGGAAATAGATTCAGCCAGAGAATCGAAACGAAGAAGATCTAGCCAGAAGATCAAAATCATATCCAGCCCGAGGATCAAAATTAATATCCAACCAGAGGACTAAATTGAGTATAGGTTCAGCCAGAGGATCGAAACTCCAGATTAAGCCAAAGGATCGGAAGAAAGATAAACAGCGCGGTGTATTTCCGCGTTTTTGTGGTATTCTCGGAGCACAAATTTTCGGTCTGTCTTTGGTATTCAATCACAGCTCACCCCGTTTGTCTGATAAGCTGTTTGCTTTCATCCTACTCGGGTTAGCTGATGATTGAATAGGGGCAGCTGTAACACCCCAAAATTTGCCCTCCTCATTCATGCATTCATTTAGCATTTCATATTGCATTTCATCATGTCAATCAGAATTAGATCTAAAAAAAAAAAAAAAAACGAAAAAATAAATAAATAAATAAATATAATTTTTTACAAAAAAAAATAATAATAAAATTTTTTTAATTAATTAATTAAATAAATAATTAAATAAAAAAAATATAATAAAAAAAAATTTTGGACTTGGGTCTCTCTCATTTGAGCCCACAAAACCATGAAATTCAGTCTATAAATACCAAGGCTTCACTTGAGAGAACACAGAACAAAGGGGGATTTTGAAGAGAAGCAAAATACTCTGAGGTTTCCTTGGAACAAATCCCTGAGGAAAAAGATAGTGAGAGAAGACCTAACGGAGTTCAGAGCAGCCTCCAAACCCCGAAGGGAACTCAACTACACAGAATCACCTCTGCCTCACATAAACCCTGAAGATTGTTTTGTAAACCTCACGGGTGCAACTCAATTTCAATCAAGCTCTCCAATCAGGTTTGCCATTATTCCCATTACCTTTGCCCATGGGTTTAATATGTATATGAATGTATAAACAATGCCTTGAATGTTTAACCGTTTAATTTTTGAGTGTATGCCATAGGGTTTGAGGTTTCTGAAACCATACTGTTATTCATGAAAAAAATGCTTATGATGTTTCACTAACCCTTTTGTTGAATTTTTGTGAGGGCTCACATGACTTTTGCAGGGATAACTTGCGTGGTTTCCCACTTTATTTGTGGGATAACCCCTGGAGGTTCATTCTGATTACCTGTACTGACTCACTTTTCTTTGATGGTACCAGCTTGAGAGATCTCTGGTTTTCTTGTCCCCTTGGTTGCTGTTACTTCGGATCTTTATCCGCGTGGTACTTTTACATTTTTCCCGCATTTTACTGCTTTCCTAGCTGGAAGACCTCGATAGGAGGCAACGTTTGAGCCCCTTGGTGGTATTTTACTTTGAGATACATGTTTTGTGTTTTGTATTCATATCCCTGCAGGTAGCGCGGTTCCTTCGTCAAGGACTGCCTTTTTTCCCTTGAGCATCCCAAACCCTAAAACCCAAAGCAACACGTTAACTCCTTCTACTACAGGCGAGTAAGTCTCCAAAGGTCGAGCATCCGGTAGATTGCGTAGTAACGTTGTTCGCCCAAAACCCAATCCATAACCCCGTAGTTAGCCGAACTACGTTTTGCTCTGATTCTCAGGCCAGATGAGATACGTAGGCATAAGACGCGATGTCTTAGCGAGCATACATCCCCCAACCCATAGGTCAGCCGAGCTACGAAGACTCTGATTCTCATATTCAGATGAGATACGTATGCAGTGGATGCGACATCCGCGCGAGTCATTTTCATTTAACCCTCTTTTTTTTTATAAACAGCACAAGATAAACCCACACCCTTTAGACAAGAACTACAAAAGTGGATCCCGTAGAGTACTACGGATGCGTAGGGGTGCTAATACCTTCCCTTCGCATAACCGACTCCCGAACCCAAGATTTGGTTGCGAGACCCCGTCTTGTCCTTTCCTTTTTCAGGTTTACTTCGAGCGTTTCCTTTCCCTCCTTTGGGATGAATAACGCACCGTGGCGACTCTTCTATCTTTTTCTTTCGCCGGTTGTTTTTTTTTCGCACTGTGTTTTTCAGGTTGCGACAACTGGAACACGATTCTCAGGCTGAATCTTCGAAATGACCCTCAGGCTGGATCACTGGAACACGATTCTCAGGCTGAATCTTTGAAATGACCCTCAGGCTGGATCACTGGAACGCGATTCTCAGGCTGAATCTTCAAAATGACCCTCAGGCTGGATCACTCCCGCTTGATCCTCTGGCTGGATCTCATGACCTTGGTTGTAAAGTAATTCTTCAGTCTGCTTGGAAGAACCTGTTTATCAGCTTATGTGTATGCTTGATATGATATGCATGTGTTAGGGACCAATTTGTACTACTTTTTATACCTTTTTATTGGTCCCTTTTACCAAGTTTTGATGTAATTACACACTTTTATCTTCATTAATTTGTATAAATGCAATTAGGTTTAATTTATTTTGTTTTGAATAGTTATTTCACATTTTTTGTTAGTTGTGTAGAATTATGGATAAGCAAGACCTTGGTTTCAACATGGCATTTTGGAGGAAGCTTGCCAAACAAGGAAGCTGGGAAAGCAACAGTTCGCGCCGCGAACTCCCTTCGCGCCGCGAAGGCTGCGAATCCAGCAAGCTGACCAAGGGTCAAATGTGCTGCTGTGCAGAAAAAGTAATTGCCATTTTGATGTCTGCCTGGAAAGTGCTTTTCTGCTGCTGATGACAATGTCCAAATAGGGAAATGTCAACCTTTTTGGTTGAGACAAAATAGTTTAACCTAGGGGGATTGAGGAATTATTCCATTCATTCACACATTGTGCTGTAGAGCTTTTGTAATAGAGAAAAACCAGAGTTTTTCTTCTAAATCTTTCTGTTTTGTAACAATGGTGATGAGGAGCTAAACTCCCTTTTGTCAAGATTGGAGGTAGTAGCTATTCTCATCTATCTATGTATTCACTTTGATTTATATATGAGATAAAGATTGTTGATGTATTGGAACTGTTTTTGCTTTACTTTGAAAACCAGATTTGAGTAGTTGTCGAGAGAGATTACTCGAGTTTAGACATAAAACAGATTTTCAAGTAATGAATAAGTTGTAGAGATAGATTTATTCATTACTATTCTTTGATATTGAACATTAAAGGTTGCTATATTGATAGTTAGGTGGAGAGATCGTCTAAGGATCAATATAATAACTATCACGATATCATTTAGACATAAATGACTTTGAGAGGATATTTGAACATCATCAATAATCTTGAATCTAATTATTCGTCATAGGGAATCATAGATTTGTGAAATAGTGAACTCCAATCTTGCCAAGCTTTTATATTTGTCTAAAACCACTTAATAGTTTATGTTAACATTTATTAACAAGATATTTTTCCAAACAAAACAACCCTGTTATTTTCTAAACTTAAAACATTTGAATTATCGAACGGCGGTAATATCACCTAATCTCTGTGGATACGATACAAAAATATTTGCCAAAGATATACTCTTTCAACAAATTGGCGCCGTTGCCGGGGATTGGTGTCGATATTACAAGCATTGCAATAATTCTTTGTTTTTAAGTTTTGTTACTTTTATTGTTATTCCTCTTTTGTTTCACTTGGTTTGTTAGTTTTGTAGATTCTAGTGCATGCGAGGAAAAGTAACCGAGGAGCAACTTCAATTCGATCCTGAAATTGAAAGAACACTTCGGAAGCTCAATAGCAAAACACGAAGAAGAAGGAAACTAGCCGAAGAGAGGAACCGGAGAGAAGAAGCATCTACTTCCGCACTTGTTCCAATCGAAGAAGTGGTTGTAGAAGCTTGTGAAGGAAACATGGCGGAGGATAATCGTACTGAAATGTCCGCTAATAGTCCAAGAAGGAATGCTCAATTTGCCCGTGGAGGAAGAAATACGGAGATGAAGACCGGAATCCTCCAACTTCTCTATGCAACTCCATTCACCGGAATGGATCACGAAGATCCGTATACCCATCTCATCAAATTCTATGAGATTGCGGGTTCTACGGGAATAGACGAGGCGGGTGAAGAGACGTTATTCAAGAGGATGTTCCCACACTCATTAGTGGGAAAAGCAAAGGAGTGGTACCTTGATCAAGAATCAAGAGTGATGACGGATTGGAATCTATTAGAAGAAAAGTTCTTAGAAAGATACTTCCCTCAATCCCGATTCATGGAAGCCAAGACGGCTATAGCTGTATTTACTCAAGGAGGAAACGAATCTCTAAATGAAGCTTGGGAGAGATTCAAATCAATGTTGAGGAAGTGTAAGGGACATGGTTTTGATGAGCTTACTCAAATCCACATCTTT
Organism: Lathyrus oleraceus; assembly: GCF_024323335.1. NCBI lineage: Eukaryota > Viridiplantae > Streptophyta > Magnoliopsida > Fabales > Fabaceae > Lathyrus > Lathyrus oleraceus. Next base: position 187,892,244 of record NC_066581.1, read on the forward strand.
TTGAATGGTCTCCAATCAACCCATAAGACACTTCTGGACGCCACTGCGGGTGGTTCGCTTATATCAAAAACTGCGGAGGAAGCTAAAGTCATTATTGAACGGATGGCCCGTAATGATCATCAAGGTCAACATGATCGTAGCCCTTCACAACGTAAGCCCGGAGTTTTAGAGTTGAATACCAATGATGCCATCCTTGCACAGAATAAGTTACTCTCTCAGCAAGTGGAGCTTCTTACTCAACAAATGGCCAAGCTTCCACAACAAATAAAAGAGATTCAAGGTTTTCAAGTTCAGCATCAAGTAGCATGTTGTGAGTTGTGTCAAGGGGATCATCCTACTGGTTTTTGTCCTCCACCTCAAGAAGAAGTCAGTTATGTGAACAACCAAAACCAGGGATATCAAAGACAACAGCCTAACAATCAAGGCTATCAACCAAGAAACAATCAAGGGTATCAACCGTCAAGGTTCAACAATCAGAATTATCAACAGCAAAGCCCTTACCAACAACCAAACTCTCAAGGTCAGCAGTCGCAAGGAGGAAATTCCAAGCTAGAAGACACTCTTCAACAATTCATGCAAGCTTCTATGGCAAATCAGAAAAGTAACGAGGCGGCAATTAAAAATCTGGAAAATCAAGTAGGCCAACTCGCGAAGCAGCTGTCGGAACAAAATGCAGGGCCTTCTTTTTCTGCTAACACTCAACCAAATCCAAAGGAGCATTGCAAAGCAGTTGTCACAAGGAGCGGTAAAGCGTTGGTAAGTGAAAAAGGTAAAGAAATTGTAGAAGAGAACACCACTGATGGGATTCTGGAAGAAACAGATATAGTTGGTGAGAGGAAAAATGATTCTGGAAATGCTCAGTTCGCGCCGCGAAAAGAGCAGGTTCTGCCCACTGCTGTACAGACTGATTGTGAAGAGAAAAAAGATGCTGAATCGAAGAAAAAGAAGAAATCTGAGAAGGGAGTGAGTGTCATCCCAACTCAACATCTCCCCATACGGAATTGCCCAAGACATGCTCGTAAAAGTGGACAAATTTTTGTTTCCGGTGGATTTTGTAATAGTAGAGATGGATGAGGACCGCGATGTACCCTTAATTCTTGGAAGACCTTTTATGAAGACCGCTCGGATGATGATCGACATAGATGATGGGCTTATGAAGGTTAGAGTGCAAGATGAAGAGGTGACTTTTAACCTTTTCGAAGCAATGAAACATCCAACTGACAAGCATGATTCTTTTCGAATTGATGCAAGTGAAGAGGAAGTAGTGGAGGTCGTGAATCAAATCCATATTTCTAACCCTTTGGAAAGATCCCTTATCGGAGCATACAATGTGTTAACCGACAATGAGGAACGAGAGATCGAAGCGATGTTGCGTGAGTTAGAATCTTGTGGTGAGCTGGCCTATCAAGAAGAATTAGTGGAAGATTTGGATGCAAAGAAGGAGACTGAAGAGCAAAAGTTAGAATTGAAGATGCTTCCGTCGCATTTGAAGTATGTGTTTCTTGGAGATGAGTGTACCAAACCGGTGATTATAAGCAACACATTGTCCATGCAAGAGGAAGATAAGTTGATTCGAGTTTTGAAAAAGAACCAAGGTGCGATAGGGTGGGTTTTATCCGATTTGAAGGGTATTAGTCCAGCATATTGCATGCACAAGATAATGATGGAGGAAAACTTCAAACCGGTTGCACAACCTCAGAGGCGTTTGAATCCATCAATGAAAGAGGTGGTTCGGAAAGAAGTTGTTAAACTTTTAGAAGCAGGAATGATTTATCCCATATCTGATAGTGCATGGGTGAGTCCGGTACAAGTGGTCCCCAAGAAAGGCGGAATGACGGTGATTAAAAACGATAAAAACGAGTTGATTCCGACGAGAACAGTGACAGGGTGGAGGATGTGCATCGATTATAGAAGGTTGAACCAAGCCACAAGGAAAGATCATTTCCCACTACCTTTCATGGATCAAATGTTGGAGCGGCTCGCCGGCAAAAACTTCTACTGTTTCTTGGACGGATATTCGGGGTATAATCAAATTTCAGTAAATCCGGCAGACCATGAGAAAACAGCTTTTACATGTCCCTTCGGCATTTTTGCTTACCGAAGAATGCCTTTTGGATTATGTAACGCACCGGCCACATTTCAACGGTGTATGCAAGCTATCTTTTCAGACCTGATAGAAGAATGCATTGAGGTGTTCATGGACGATTTTTCTGTTTATGGATCATCTTTTGAAGTGTGCTTGAAGCACCTTGATGTAGTTCTAGAGAGATGCGTGGAGACCAACCTAGTGCTCAACTGGGAAAAATGCAATTTTATGGTCACTGAAGGTATAGTGCTTGGTCACAAGATTTCTTCTGAAGGGCTAGAGGTGGACAAGGCCAAGGTGGAAATTATTGAAAAGCTACCACCTCCAACCAACATTAAAGGAATAAGAAGCTTTCTAGGACATGCCGGTTTCTACCGGAGATTTATACAAGACTTCTCAAAGATCGCAAAGCCATTGAGTAATTTACTCAACAAAGGTACGCCTTTTCTTTTTGATGAGTCATGTCTTAAAGCCTTCTTAGATTTGAAACAAAAGTTGATCACCGCACCAATAATCGTAGCACCAAACTGGAACCTTGACTTTGAACTCATGTGTGATGCTAGCGATTATGCAGTGGGTGCGGTGTTAGGACAAAGAAGCGATAAAGTTTTCCATGCCATACACTATGCTAGTAAGGTGTTGAATGACGCCCAAGTTAATTACGCAACAACTGAAAAAGAATTGCTAGCCATAGTATATGCATTGGAAAAATTTAGAGCTTATTTGATTGGTTCAAGAGTTGTAATCTACACTGACCATTCTGCAATAAAATATCTGCTTACCAAGCCGGATTCAAAACAAAGGCTTATTCGTTGGATCCTTTTATTACAAGAGTTTGATCTAGAGATACGGGATAAAAAAGGTTCCGAGAACTTGGTAGCAGATCATTTGTCTCGATTGGTCAATGTAGAAATTACAAACAAAGAAGAAGAGGTGAGAGAAGAATTTCCAGATGAAAAACTCTATGCGATTCAAGTGAGGCCTTGGTTTGCTGATTTTGCTAACTACAAAGCAACTGGTTTAACACCGGAAGACCTCACTTGCAATCAAAGAAGGAAATTCTTAGCTGATGCAAAATATTATGTCTGGGATGACCCTTACCTTTTTAAAGTAGGGGCAGACAATATTTTGAGAAGGTGTGTAACAATAGAGGAATCAAGAGACATTCTGTGGCACTGTCACAACTCTCCGTATGGAGGTCACTATAGTGGTTTGAGAACAGCCACTAAAGTACTCCAATCGGGTTTTTATTGGCCATCTTTATTCAAAGATGCGCACGAACATGCGAAGAGTTGTGATGCATGTCAACGGAGTGGCGGAATAGGAAAACGGGATGAAATGCCTCTAACCAACATGCTAGAAGTAGAAGTTTTTGACTGTTGGGGTATTGATTTCGTTGGCCCATTCCCCTCTTCTTTCTCTAATGAGTACATTTTAGTAGCTGTCGATTATGTTTCGAAGTGGGTGGAAGCAATTGCCTCACCCAAGGCCGATGCCAAAACCGTGATCAAATTTTTAAAGAAGAACATATTCTCATGTTTTGGTGTGCCTCGAGTGTTGGTGAATGATGGAGGCTCACACTTTTGCAATACACCCTTAGAAAAAGTTCTACAACATTATGGTGTAAGGCATAAGGTGACCACTCCTTACCACCCACAAGCGAACGGTCAAACTGAGGTTTCAAACCGGGAAATCAAACGGATACTTGAGAAAACAGTTTCGAACTCAAGAAAGGATTGGTCTTTAAAACTTGATGAGGCTTTGTGGGCATATCGCACTGCTTACAAAGCACCTATTGGGCTGACTCCGTTTCAACTGGTGTATGGGAAGACTTGTCATCTTCCAGTTGAAATGGAACATAGAGCATTATGGGCTCTTAAGTTCTTGAACTTCGACTCCACTCTAGCTGGAGAGAGAAGGAAAGGTCAACTCCATGAGTTGGAGGAACTAAGGAACAATGCATACCATTCTAATAAGCTGTACAAGGAGAAGACAAAAGCATACCATGATGGGAAGGTCCGCCCCAAAGAGTTTCATGTTGGCCAGATGGTATTGCTTTTTAATTCAAGGTTGAAGTTGTTTCCGGGTAAATTGAAGTCTAAATGGTCTGGACCATTTGTGATCAAGGAAGTACGGAATTATGGAGCCATTGTAATAGAGGATCCAAAGTCGCAAGAAAGCTGGACTGTCAATGGTCAAAGACTGAAAGTCTATCATAGCGGTGACATAAACCGTGATGTGTGTGTCCTTTCCTTATCTGGATCAAGCTAATTGAGGTACCGTCGAGCTCTTAACGACGTTAAACAAAGCGCTGGTTGGGAGGCAACCCAACGTTGTTTGTGTGCATTTTAAATTTCTCTGTTGTGTGATTCTTAGCTCTGATTGAAGTTTTAAAATTTTTGAAGTTCTGTTTTTTGCAGTTCGCGCCGCGACCTCCTGTTCGCGCCGCGAACTGATTGAATAAATTTGAGTGCTTTCTGTTTTTTGCAGTTCGCGCCGCGACCCCCTGTTCGCGCCGCGACCTGAATGAAAAAAATTTTATTGGTTCTGTTTTATGCAGTTCGCGCCGCGACCCCCTGTTCGCGCCGCGAACTTTGCGTGACAGAATTCATTTAAATACTGTTTAGGTCAATTCAGTTTCATTTCAAACTTCCTCATTTCAAACCCCTTTGCCGCGCTTTCACCCCAACCCCCAAATTCCACCATTTCTCAACGTTTTTCAGTGTTTCACTCTTCCAATCTTCTTCTTTTTGCAAGTGTAGAGATTCCAAAGGTATGTAATCTTCATTTCCTCTCTTCCAATCCCTTTTTGGGGTTTTTCAATTTAGGGTTGGTTAGAGATCGTATTTTTCTGTGAATGCTGTTTGGAATTGCTATGCTTGTGTGAAATAGAATAGGATTAGGTTAGGGTTGTGCATTTTGACTGTTTGGGTATGTTAAATCCCTCTTTGGAGAAACCCTAGGAAGCAATTGGGGATTTCCTGAAATCGCAGGGTTCGCGCCGCGAACCTCCCTTCGCGCCGCGAACTGTGAATTCCAGCAACCATTTTCTTTTTGCTTTTTGACTAATGTTGTCATTTGTGTTTTGTGGTTGTGCTGGTTTTGATTGCAGATGTCTAAGAGAACTAAGACCACAGCACCTCCTCAGGCCCGTGCTACCCGAAGGTTCATCAGTGAGGAGCACGAAGCACGCTTTGAGAGTCTTGTCAAGAGGACTATTCTACCGGAAAGGTTTATCCGCCTGGCTCCAACTGGAGTGTATCACAGAGTGGTTGAGGTTTTCGAGCAAAGAAAATGGATGAAGTTGTGTGAGCCGGAAGCCGCAATCAACTACGACCTTGTCCGAGAATTCTACGCGAATGCGATGCATCGTGAGGAAGGTACGACCTTCATTCACCAGTCCAGGGTAAGGGGAAAGATTGTGTCATTTGGAAGGAATGACATTAATTCTTATCTAGGTCATCCCTTAACTCTTGGAGAGGGGGAGAGTTGTGAGTACAATACCATGGTGGCAGCTGACAGATGGAACCTAGAAGCAATCAATGCCACCCTTTGTCTCAGAGGAAAATCTTATGAAGTGAATGACCAAGGGCACCCGAAATTGTGGAAGAGGGAAAATTTCAATTTGGAAGCTAGAGTTTTTTTGGTGCTACTGTTAACCAATATCAGACCAAGAAGTCACACCACCACAATTCCTATGGATGTCGGGTGTCTCTTGTACTGCATCATGATCGGGAAGACGGTGGATGTTGCAGCCCTCATTTCATGCGAGATGAGAAAGATTGTGTTAAGTGGAACAAATTTCGGGGGCAAAGCTGGTGTGCTAGCTTATCCAGGACTCATCATGGGATTGTGCCGTAGGGCCAATGTTCACATCCCTGAGGAAGTGCACTACTCGATCACCAGTGTGATCAGTGACGCTTATTTGAACAGGTTTCTGCAGAACCCGAATGAGAAGACTGATGCATCTGGTACTTCTTCCTCTCGGTCCCGAGCCAGATCCCGTTCTCAACCTCAACCTCAGAGTACCCCAGGTTTTGATCAGATGGCTTTTGCCAACTACTGCTGTGAGAACTTTGAGGCCTCCAGGAGGTCTCAATCATTTCTTTTTGATGCCATGCAGCAGCAGTTCCAGAACACGTTTCTGGCACCAGAGGCCCGCACTTTTCCATCGCAAGCTGACTATGCAGCTTATGCTAATTGGCCTGTGGGCAGGCCAAATTTTATGGGGGGTGCAGGAGGTAGTGCTGACCCAAATGAGGAGATGGAAGATGTTCTCGGAGGTGTAGGTGGTGATGAAGAGGAAGAGGATTGAATTTGTGGAGTTTAGAAGAGAATTGTTTGTTTGAATTTCTTTTGACTAATTCTGTTTTTTTTGTTTTGGGAATTTTGTAATGTACTTTTTGGTGGCTCTAGTTCACCGTGACTTTATCTTAGCACTTTAATTTTTCTTTAGTCTTTTTATAATTGCATGAGTACTTTGTGAAATTTAAGTGTGTTTTTAATCAAATTGGTTTACCAACAGTTCTAGTTAATTGTTCTTACGCTTAAGTCAAGCCTAAAGCAACCAAGAGTTGTTCGCAAAGAAAGAAGCATAGGATACTTCGAGTGGTGATGATAAGAATTAGTGTCGGCATTTCAAGGTACACTTTATCGCTTTCTAGACTTAACATGAGTAGGTTGATGTTGTGTGCAAATTCCATTTCATAAATTCATTGAAGTATATGTCAGTTTTGAATCAAAATAGGACTTAACCATTTGTGAGGAAACTTTCCATTGTGCACTAAAAAAGCGGGAAACTGAGCATTATTTTGACTCATTCTTATCATGCTAAATCATGCATCAATCTAATGTTGTGTGAAATTTTTGAAAATGATAGAGGCAATTTTTGTGAGAAAAACCACTTGACCAGAAAGCTTAAATCAACGAACCTTGTGAGGAGTAATCCTTAGTTAACCCCCTTTTGAGCTTGTTAGGATTCATTTGATTGATCATTGTAAAATCAATTGAAAATTGTGGAATAAATGAATCCTAATTTCTTTCGCATCAGTTGAAACCTCAAACCGAGTTGTTTGCAAAAATTTTGCCTTTTGCCTATTCTTAAGTAGGGAGCATTATTGAATAAATCGGTTGTGGAATCTAAAGTTGGGGAGAGTAAAGTGAAGAGTTGATAGGGAACTTGGAATAGTGAGTTTCTTTGGAAGGGTAAGAATATGAAAAGAAACAAGAAAAAGAAATCACCCTCGAAACCATAGAGCATATATAAAAAAAAAAAAAAAAAAAAAAAAAAAAAATATGCTCATGGTTGTGTGGATTTGAAAAGAAAAGATAGGGACCAAGGAAAAGGAAATTGGTAGAGTTGAATCTTTGGGAATGCTCCCTTAGGATAGGCAACCTTTTTGAATTCTCTTAATCATATCCTTTCTTGCAACCTAAGCCAAATTACAACCTTTGAAAGACCTCTTGATTCTCATTTTTCACATGATTTGGTACTTGTTGTGATAGCCGCATGATTCGATTTGTTGTTGATTTAACTGCTTGGATGAGTGAAAGTAACCCTTCATGTTATTCATCAACATTGATGTGTGCGTAAGTTTGATTCAATTTTGACATGTATAACTTTGAGATACTTGGAATGATTTTGCACTTTACCATTTCCCTTATTCATGTTTGTCTAGAATTGAGAGAGGAGAATTGAGAAGAGGCCAAACACTTTTGAACCATTTGAATGTCCTTGATAAATGCTTGTTTAAATCTTTTGTGTCATGATCTTGGTTGTGAGGGTGGAAACTTTTGTTTAGGGACAAACAAAATGCTAAGTTGGGGAGAGTTGTTAGGGACCAATTTGTACTACTTTTTATACCTTTTTATTGGTCCCTTTTACCAAGTTTTGATGTAATTACACACTTTTATCTTCATTAATTTGTATAAATGCAATTAGGTTTAATTTATTTTGTTTTGAATAGTTATTTCACATTTTTTGTTAGTTGTGTAGAATTATGGATAAGCAAGACCTTGGTTTCAACATGGCATTTTGGAGGAAGCTTGCCAAACAAGGAAGCTGGGAAAGCAACAGTTCGCGCCGCGAACTCCCTTCGCGCCGCGAAGGCTGCGAATCCAGCAAGCTGACCAAGGGTCAAATGTGCTGCTGTGCAGAAAAAGTAATTGCCATTTTGATGTCTGCCTGGAAAGTGCTTTTCTGCTGCTGATGACAATGTCCAAATAGGGAAATGTCAACCTTTTTGGTTGAGACAAAATAGTTTAACCTAGGGGGATTGAGGAATTATTCCATTCATTCACACATTGTGCTGTAGAGCTTTTGTAATAGAGAAAAACCAGAGTTTTTCTTCTAAATCTTTCTGTTTTGTAACAATGGTGATGAGGAGCTAAACTCCCTTTTGTCAAGATTGGAGGTAGTAGCTATTCTCATCTATCTATGTATTCACTTTGATTTATATATGAGATAAAGATTGTTGATGTATTGGAACTGTTTTTGCTTTACTTTGAAAACCAAATTTGAGTAGTTGTCGAGAGAGATTACTCGAGTTTAGACATAAAACAGATTTTCAAGTAATGAATAAGTTGTAGAGATAGATTTATTCATTACTATTCTTTGATATTGAACATTAAAGGTTGCTATATTGATAGTTAGGTGGAGAGATCGTCTAAGGATCAATATAATAACTATCATGATATCATTTAGACATAAATGACTTTGAGAGGATATTTGAACATCATCAATAATCTTGAATCTAATTATTCGTCATAGGGAATCATAGATTTGTGAAATAGTGAACTCCAATCTTGCCAAGCTTTTATATTTGTCTAAAACCACTTAATAGTTTATGTTAACATTTATTAACAAGATATTTTTCCAAACAAAACAACCCTGTTATTTTCTAAACTTAAAACATTTGAATTATCGAACGGCGGTAATATCACTTAATCTCTGTGGATACGATACAAAAATATTTGCCAAAGATATACTCTTTCAACAGCATGCGAATGCAAATGCTATGCATGGTGTAAAAGAAAAAAAAATCTGCTAGGGGAAGCAAACTCCGGTAGGGAATAGATCGCTGTATCAATCCTTAAATGCTCTGTGGGGAATGATCCGTCTGCCGGGACCAATGAGCAACCAAAAATAAATTGGCTGCTTGAAAAGTCGACCTTGCGGGGGGAGTATCAACTATGGAAACTTTGTTCGGCGAGGCTCTGTGAGGAGAGTCTGTGGGGAAAACACTTCCTGGGGAAATATCGTAGGAAACGACCTTTGCTGGGGATATGAACTTGCTAATCGTCCTCTAGCTGGGGATTAGAACAAATCTGTTAGAAATAATCTGCTGGGGTTGAGATGAACACTGGGAACACCACCCTCTTGTCCGTTGGGTATGCAACCACTCCGCTGTTGCTAGGAAGATACAGTCTGACACCGTCAACTCCGCTGGGGATAGACAGTCTGGATACTGTCAACTCTACTGGGGATAGACAGTCTGGATACTGTCAACTTTGTTAGGGAACATGCTCTGCTGAGGAGAGACTTTGTCAACCGCTTGGGGATGAGGATTCATGACTTGGCATCCGGTTCCTGTGACCTGCAACCAAAAATACACGTATGCCTCGGGGGAATTACTCGGTTTGAATTCACCGTCCGGGATTAAGCACATTCAAAGCAATTTTAAATGTTTTCCTGTGCAAATCATCTGCAAAGCCACCATTATGTTCATATGCAATATATTATCAAAAATTCGGACATTTTTGCAAACAAACTGATAAATGAAAAATAAAGAGGCTCTTTAACTGAATTATTCGACTCTTACTGGGGAGAAAATTTGTGCCAGGAATAGGCGAGGGCATCAGGAAGCTGATCCCTGAAAAGAGGTGATCGCTATAAAAAAGAGAACTATCCTAATGGCAATGGGGATACGGGGTCCCACTGAGTTTCGACTCTGTTATGACTCGTATGTCCTCAAGACGCTCTGCTCATCTTGCTTTCTGAAGTGGATGATTAGTCGATCTTAACCTTCGAAGATTGCCGGATTGAATGAAACGGTGATATAACACTGATGAACTCAGATCACAGTCATTCGCTTATTCCCTAACTTTTGCCTGGATCGCCCCCTTTTCGGGTTTTCAATCCACCGGGATACCCATTTTTGCCTGAGCCGCCCTTTTGGGTTTTCGACTCACCGGGTGTACTCTTTTTTTATATCCCTAATTTTTTCCCGAACCTCTTTATTCTTTTTTTTTTGGTTCGTCGGGATGCCCCTTTTTTGCCTGGACTATTCTTTTTACTGTCCAGCGGGTCTATTTTATGCGAAGTATTTTTTAACCGCGTCTGAGTTAATAGGGGACGGGAATCCTTCGCCCTCCATGGTTGTTAGCGTCAAAGCTCCGCCATAGAAAATCCTTTTAACCACGTACGGACCCTCCTAGTTCGGTGTCCATTTGCCCCTGTGATCTGTGTTGGGAGGAAGAAATCTTTTGAGTACCAATTCACCGACTTGATACCCCCGAGGGCGCACTTTCTGACCAAATGCTTTCTTCATTCGTCTCTGACCGAGATACGTCAATTCTGGGTACGTAGTTCCAGCATAGCACCATTTCCCTGTTGGTTTGATTGATGACCAAAGCTGAGTCCCCGTATACATCCAGGGATTTAATCTGTATTTTGACGGCTTCCTCAAGTCTTAGGATACAAGCTTCGTATTCGGCTTCATTGTTGGTGCAGGGAAAAGTTATTCTGGCACCAAATGGCATATGAACCCCCTTCCGGTGTGATCAACACTATACCAACTCCGCGACCATTGACGTGGACCGCCCCATCAAACATCATAACCCATTTGGATTTAGGGTCAGGCCCCTCCTCCGGGAGTGGTTCCTCTCAATCTTTCGATTTGAGAAACATGATGTCCTCATCTGGAAAGTCAAACCTCATAGGTTGGTAATCATCAATCGGTTGCTCTGCAAGATAGTCTGACAAGACACTTCCCTTGATGGCTTTTTGTGAAGTGTATTGGATGTCATACTCTGTCAGTATCATTCGTCACCTAGTAACTTTTCCGGTAAGTGCTGGCTTTTCAAAAATATACTTGACTGGATCCATTTTTGATATCAATAGAGTCGTGTGAGTCAACATATATTGTCTTAGTCGGCGAGCAGCCCATGCCAAAGCGCGGCAAGTTTTCTCGAGCAATGAGTATCTTTGTTCACAGTCGGTAAACTTTTGCTAAGGTAGTATATTGCATGCTCTTTTCGACCTGACTCGTCATGTTGACCGAGCACACAACCCATTGACCTTTCTAACACAGTCAAGTACATGATCAACGGTCTTTCCTCTCGGCCTGTAGACTTGCCCCGATCTTGATCTCTTTCTTGTCGTCTTCGGTACCAACGTTGATGGTCTCAACCACCTCCTGATAAGGTGTAATAGCTCGGTCCTCCTGTTTCAACAATCTGGCTAACCCTTCAGGCAATTCACAATCTTCCTCAGCCCCTTCTTCGGCTTGATAGATAGGATTGTCGAAGTCATACTTGGCCATAGCAGTGTCGTTAGCAGTGAGATCCGGGTGGTCGGCTCTGCATGATGGAGGATCATGCTTTACCTTAGAATGAGAGATTTTTTTTGGAAAGAAAGAAAAAACGAAAAAAAGAAACATTGCCATTTTTTTTTGTAAAAGTAAAAAAACTGAAAGAAAGAGAACACAAAATTGTTTGCAAAAGCCGTCCTTTATTGATGATAAAAATAATTGCGAAACGTAACTAAATGGATGGCCCTACAAATGAGCCATTACACCTTGGGCAAAGTGTAAGACTTTATTATGCATGTAATAAAGGAAAACAATAAAAATCACTCTTTCAGTAGAGTAACCCGAACGGTTTTTTCAGACGACCAATTGTCGAGCTTTTCTCCCGGGACACACGGGCGAATCCAGCTATCTAAGTCACAGTCGCTGTCAGCCTTGTCTTCATCTGCAGCATTGACGACGTGGGGAGAAACCAAACCCCCGCTGGAGAAAGTACCGGTTTCATTCTTCTGAGATCCCAGAGCATACCCCAATCCAAACTTGTCTTCTTTGATGAATGGCTCCACAAATTTGCCCCAGCCTTGACCACTTCAACAGCTTGCCTGTATGAAGAGATAGAAGTCCCGACCTTCTCAAACTCAGGTGAAAAGACAGCTTCGAGCGCGACCTCATTAATGTTTGTAGTTTCGAAGCCCTGACACAGCATCTCGTGCATCTCGCCGTCCATGTCTACATACTTAAATGTAGACAGGTGGCTAACAAAAATATCCTCTTCACCACAGACAGTGACGATCTGACCTTCTAGTTCATATTTGAGCTTCTGGTGGAGGGTAGAAGTAACAACACCGGCAGCATGAATCCAAGGCCGACCTAGCAGACAACTGTAGGCAGGCTGGATATCCATCACATAAAAGGTGCTCTTGAACACCTGCGGTCCAATCTTAACTGGCAACTCAACTTCGCCGAAAACTGCTCTCTTAGAGCCATCAAAAGCCCTCACAACTAAGTTACTTGGCCTTTGGATGGTGTCATCGCAATCCAACTTCGTTAAGGCTTTCTTTGGAAGAACATTCAGAGAAGAGCCTGTATCAACCAAAACATGAGAAAGCACCACCCCTTTGCACTCCATTGTGATATGCAAGGCTTTGTTGTGATTCCTGCCCTCAGGTGTCAGGTCATTATCGGTGAAACCTAGCCCCCGGCTAGCGTTTTCATTGGAAACTACCGACTCCAGCTGGTTAACAGTTATCTCCGGTGGAACATAGGCCATATTCAGTACTTTCAACAAGGCTGCTCTATGCGCCTCAGAGCACAGCAATAGTGAGAGAATGGAGATCTTTGAGGGTGTCTGATTTAGCTGGTCGACTACCTTGTAGTCACTTTTCTTGATAATCCTCATAAACTCATCCACTTCCTTCTCGAATGCGGTCTTAGGAGGATCTTCCTCAGTAGTAACCTCTTCGGTGGATACCTGTTTCCTTTTAGCCTTGGCAGCTGCCTCGGCTTCAGTATTCGCGCGTAATGTTGATGGTGTAAATAGGCGTCCACTGCGAGTGAAGCCACCAACCCCTCCAACATTGTCTACAGCGGAGCTACCAATGTCAATGTCTTCTTCGTTAACTTTCTGCCCCTGGCAGTATATATCAGCCCCATAGTGCCACGGGATAGCACTGTCTTTCTCATACGGAACAGGTCCTGGTACCGTGGTGGTGATTGGACCAACCAAAGTCGGTTGAGGGCTGTCAGAGTAAATTGCGACTGGTGCTGAACTTTCGATGTTCACCGCTGCTGGTTCTGTACTTTCTGGGAAATATATTATTGTCGGAGCGAGTCTCTCGGGAACATATATTTCTTCAGGAGTGAAATAAAACGTCACCGTCGATACATCATTCTTCACCGGACGGGCCTGATCGAACTGAAGACAACCTTCATCTATCAGCTGCTGAATACCCCTTCTCAATCTGTCACATCCGTTTTCGGCAGCTTGACAATTTCTGCATTCTTCCCCACAGCCCGGGAAAATCTGTCCTTTCAGAAGTCGGTCTTTAACCACCGATAGCGAAGTCTTCACCTTAGTCACATCAGAAACCAAATTCAAAGTTTCCCCACTATCAACAGCATTAATCCTCTGCCCGCCGTGAGCCGGCATCGGGTTCTGGATAACATTAGGGACCGGAGCAAAATTGATAGCCTGGGCATCTCTCAAATCTTGTACCTTTAACTGGAGAGCCTTGCAATTATCTGTAGTATGGCCAGGTGCGTTGGAGTGAAAAGCACATCTGGCGTTGACATCATAACCTCTAGGCAAATTATTGGGATCGATTGGCGGAGCCAGAGTTCTCAACGTAACCAGATTCATGTCAATCAGCTTGGGAAGTAATACTGAATAAGGCATTGGGATTGGCTCGATGACCCGGTCCGTTTGCCTTGGACGTTGTTGATAGTGTCTCTGCTGACCCGGATTACCTCCTTGTTGTTGATTGTTGTACCTGGGTTGTTGTTGCGGATGACATTGCGGTTGAGGAACAGGTGTTGGAATAGTGACTGCGGCCACTTGATCTTGATAATAATTAGGGCGTCCTCTACCCCTGCCTCAGCCGGTATACACAGCGCTTGTCTCGCCTTCTTTTCTCCACTGACCGTTACCAGCAAACGGTCTCTTGGGACCTGATGAGTTGGAAGCACTATTGTCTTGAATTCGGCCCATCTTCAACAGACTCTCGATTCTTTCTCCAGCAATTACTATCTCTGCAAAGCTGATTGACGGGCAAGCAGTCAATCTCTCAATATAATTGCCTTGAAGAGTGTTCATGAACATGTCCGCCATCTCCCTTTCAGACATAGGGGGTTGGACGGACGCAGCAATCTGTCTCCAACGCTGAGCATACTCTCTAAAGGTTTCCTTGGCAGTCTGAGACATACCTTGCAACAAGGTCCGATTTGGAGCCATGTCCAAGTTGTATTGATATTGCTTGACAAAAGCCTCTGCCAAGTCTTTCCAGCTCTTGATGGTAGTACGAGACAAATGAGAATACCATTCACGAGAAGCTCCAGTTAGACTGTCTTCAAAATAGTACATCCGCAGCTTTTCATCTTCCGTGTGAGCTCCCAACCTTCCCAGATAAGATTGGAGATGAGTGCGTGAGCAAGAAGCCCCGTTGTATTTCTCAAAAGTAGGGGGTTTGAACTTGTGAGGAATCCTTACTCCCTGAACCAGACCAAGATTTGTGACATCAAAGCCTAAGGAATTTTGAGACTCCAAAGATTTGAGCTTCTCAGCAAGCTCATCCATACGGCGAGTGGTCTCGAGGGCCTCGTCGTGCAAAGAAAATTGATCATACTGACAATCTTCAGTAACGGGGTGCCCGTTAATCCGAATTCCTTGATTCACATTGTACCTTCCGCCAATACCATTTCCAACATTACCCGAGTTTCCATCAGCATTTGCGTTACCCGCGTTACCAGTGTTCACAGGGTTATCAGCGTTCCCAGGGTTACCAGGGTTTCCCTCAGCATTTGGTATCTCCATCTCCGGATCGGGCCTCGGTTGCTCAACCAATTCCCTCAGCTTTTCTTGGCCTGCTGCCATACCAGTCATCAATGTCATGAACTGATCCATCCTTTCACGCATATCAGCCAGCTCTTTCTGTACTTGGTCCATCGCTAGCTGTGGACGATTTTCCTTTGTCGGGTACCTGTGGACTCGCTTGGGACCAATAACTGCCTGATACAGGGAACAAACATTAGACACTGCGGTGACACCTGCAAAACAGACGAGGGTTAATATGCATGGTATGCGATGCACTGCTTGTTCAGTTTTAAGGCACCCCCGTTTTGAAAGGGAATACCCTGCAAATGAATAAGCATGAGATGTTGGATGCAAATATGCAGATGATGTTATGTAATGCAATGGCATGTCAATCAGAATTACTGGATCCGCTTGAACATCTGTCAGGTTGCACTGCCTGGAGAGAAATTAAGAGGATCAAGCAAAGGTCATGGGATGGATCATGTTATCCTTAATATCAACCACCCATTTTGGTGGATTATGGTTTACATCTTATCAACACCCAAGTTTCATTGATATTAAAGATACCTGAACGGATCAACCATGAATCAAGGGTTTGTTGCAAGTCACGAGCATGGAGTTTAGGTTAAGAACCACCCAAAAGGAGTGTACTAAGGTTTAAACCTGCCAAACATGTTCTACAAAAGGTTCCCATAGTCATAATCCCATCTTTCGGATATTATCAGAGGAACGACTACTCGTATTCCAACAATATTCTCAAGAGAGACTCTTATGAGTGTAGTATCGCGTAACAATCGTATCAAATCTTACATTTGAACGACTTTCGCACTACGTCCTACGAATAGGCCAAGATGGGTTTGGTAAACTAAGGTCCTCGGCTTCTTAGGTCTATATTGGAACAAGTAATGTCTAACCACAACTTACTTATGTGACATTATTGATCTCGACACGACCTCCACCAAGTGAATGGGCTTGCAAGTCAACTCGCTAAGGAATACTCCACACAAGTTGACAGGACTATGCCATTCTCCTATCCTAAGTGCACTCGAGTTCGGGTATAGAACTCATCTCACAAAGATCACCAAGCAGCCATAGCCAACCAACAGATAAAGCAATGATATGTATACAATGCAATAAGGTAAAGCAGGTAAATAAATAACCGAACAAAAGCATGAACACCCAATAAACAAACTACAAAAGCTAGGAGGGACTCGCTTATGGAAACCGGGTCCCCAACAAAGTCGCCAGCTGTCGCAACCTGAAAAATACAGTGCGCGAAAAAACAACCGGCGAAAGAAAAAGACAGAAGAGTTGCCACCGTGCGTTATTCATCCCAAAGGAGGGAAAGGAAACGCTCGAAGTAAACCTGAAAAAAGGAAAGGACAAGACGGGGTCTCGCAACCAAATCTTGGGTTCGGGAGTCGGTTATGCGAAGGGAAGGTATTAGCACCCCTACGCATCCGTAGTACTCTACGGGATCCACTTTTGTAGTTCTTGTCTAAAGGGTGTGGGTTTATCTTGTGCTGTTTACCAAAAAAAAAGGGTTAAATGAAAATGACTCACGCGGATGTCGCATCCACTGCATACGTATCTCATCTGAATATGAGAATCAGAGTCTTCGTAGCTCGGCTGACCTATGGGTTGGGGGGATGTGTGCTCGCTAAGACATCGCGTCTTATGCCTACGTATCTCATCTGGAATGAGAATCAGAGCAAGCCGTAGTTCGGCTAACTACGGGGTTATGGATTGGGTTTTGGACGAACGACGTCACTACGCAATCTACCGGATGCTCGACCTTTGGAGACTTACTCGCCTGTAGTAGAAGGAGTTAACGTGTTGCTTTGGGTTTTAGGGTTTGGGATGCTCAAGGGCAAAAAGGCAGTCCTTGACGAAGGAACCGCGCTACCTGCAGGGATATGAATACAAAACACAAAACATGTATCTCAAAGTAAAATGCCACCAAGGGGCTCAAACGTTGCCTCCTATCGAGGTCTTCCAGCTAGGAAAGCAGTAAAATGCGGGAAAAGGTAAAAAGTACCATACGGATAAAGATCCGAAGTAACAGCAACCAAGGGGACAAGAAACCCAAAGATCTCTCAAGCTGGTACCATCAAAGAAAAGTGAGTCAGTACAGGTAATCGGAATGAACCTCCAGGGGTTATCCCACAAATAAAGTGGGAAACCACGCAAGTTATCCCTGCAAAAGTCATGTGAGCCCTCACAAAAATTCAACAAAAGGGTTAGTGAAACATCATAAGCATTTTTTTCATGAATAACAGTATGGTTTCAGAAACCTCAAACCCTGTGGCATACACTCAAAAATTAAACGGTTAAACATTCAAGGCATTGTTTATACATTCATATACATATTAAACTCATGGGCAAAGGTAATGGGAATAATGGAAAACCTGATTGGAGAGCTTGATTGAAATTGAGTTGCACCCGTGAGGTTTACAAAACAATCTTCAGGGTTTATGTGGGGCAGAGGTGATTCTGTGTAGTTGAGTTCCCTTCGGGGTTTGGAGGCTGCTCTGAACTCCGTTAGGTCTTCTCTCACTATCTTTTTCCTCAGGGTTTTGTTCCAAGGAAACCTCAGAGTATTTTGCTTCTCTTCAAAATCCCCCTTTTGTTCTGTGTTCTCTCAAGTGAAGCCTTGGTATTTATAGACTGAATTTCATGGTTTTGTGGGCTCAAATGAGAGAGACCCAAGTCCAAATTTTTTTTATTATATTTTATTTATTTAATTAATTAATTAATTAATTAATTAAAAAAAAATTATTATTTTTTTTTTTTTGTAAATTTTTTTTTTTGGATCTAATTCTGATTGACATGATGAAATGCAATATGAAATGCTAAATCAATGCATGAATGAGGAGGGCAAATTTTGGGGTGTTACACTTATCAACACCCAAGTTCCATTGATATTAAGGACACATGAACGGATCAACCATGAATCAAGGATTTGTTGCAAGTCACGAGCATGGAGTCTCGGTTAAGAACCACCTAAAGGGAGTGTACTAGGGTTTAAACCTGCCAATCATGTGCTACAAGAGGTTCCCATAGTCATCATCCCATCTTTCAGATATTATCGGATAAACGACTACTCGTATTCCAAAAATATTCTCAAGAGAGACTCTTATGAGTGTAGTATCGCGTAATAATCGTATCAAATCTTACACTTGAATGACTTCAGCACTACATCCTAGGAATAGGCCAAGATGGGCTTGGTAAACTAAGGTCCTTGACTTCTAAGGTCTATATTGGAAAGAGTAATGTCTAACCACAACTACTTGTGTGACATTATTGATCCCAACATGACCTCCACCAAGTGAATGGACTTGCAAGTCAACTTGCTAAGGAATAACTCCACACAAGTCAACAAGACTATGCCATTCTCTTATCCTAAGTGTACTCGAGTTCGGGTATAGAACTCATCTCACAAAGATCACCAAGAATACAAGGAATTAATATTCAAGCAATTCAATCATTACATACAATACAGTAATTCCAAATTGCACAGAAATATGTCACAAAACAATATATAATACAATACAACAAATATGAAAAGTAGGCAAAACCTACTAGGCAAATGTCCCCATCAGAGTCGCCACTTTTCTGTAGCGGGGTATTCATTACCATTAGAGATATTGACTAAATCCAAGGTAAACCATACAAGTCGAGTCGCCACCGCACTTCTATTTATCCAAAGGAATGGTTAGAAAGCGAATAAAAACCTAAAAGTTTTATCGAATCAAAAACTAGTAAAAATGTCAGAGATCGGGGTAAGGGGGTTGGTTATGCAATGGGAAGGTTTTAAGCACCCAAAACATCCTAGGTACTCCTAGGGAGCCATTTTCATACTTGTTGTAAGGTTGGTATTTTGTGAAAATTTGTTTGTACAAACATGATTGAAGAGATGAGAAGAGAATATACAATTTATTTACATTTTGTGTTTGGATGGATAAACTCATTGCCTACGTACCATCTTAAAAAAGATTAGGATCAAAACCTCGTAGTTCGGGGTAAAAATCTCAAAATGAGTTAGTGAATTGATTTTGTCCAAAAGCCTTAAGGTCTTTTTTTATCCAAGGGAGAAAACTCAACCTAAAACCACAAATCCACCATGTGAGGATAGCTTCAACATGCTAGTGAGAGGTTAACCCTATAATAAGCATGGAAGACTCATTGTCCATCACTAAGGATATAGGTGAGTATTACATCTACCTCAAGGATAACTCAAGCCTAATAGCTAAAGGTTATGAAAATTTTGATTAAGGAAGTGACCATTGAAACCATAAAAAGACATTTGAATGAGTTATATTTACCAATGAAAAGTATGTACAAAGTATGGTCAAAGTTGATTTAAAAGTTCAATTCAAAATAAGTGTTATGAAAAGAAAGTTTGAAAATCAAAAGCATAAGGCTTAGGTTTCTAATGTTTGAAAAGGAGTGTTAAATGTTTGCACAAAAGTTTTGGCTTGGGTTAGAGTGGAGGGAAGAAGAATGGCTAAAGTCATAATCATACAAGAGATAAGGGATAAGAAACAAGACCACAAATGGAGTTCCTCTCTTGAGATCATATTTATGATCCAAGTAGCTCCCATCCTTTGGAATAGGCAAGCAAAATAATAGCAATCTCAAGCAATCAACACAATCAAAACAAGCTCCTTAGGAGATCCTCAATGTATCTTGTATCTTTCACTTTGGATGAACATGGCAATGGTTCTTCAATTTGAGCTCTCATAGAATTCCCTAGCACAAAAGCACACACATCAAAAGTTCCATGAAGTAAATCAAGAATGAATAAGAGTGAGTTTAGAGGTTTGGCCAGAGTGGATTTTGGCAACACATTCAGCAATGATCCTGTGTCTACCAGCATGTTAGACAAGGCATTATCCTTGCAGTTCATTGAAATGTGAAGTGCCAAATTGTGGTCCCTTCCCTCCTTGGGGAGATCAGCATCGCAGAAACTCAGGTTGTTACAAGCAGTAATATTTGTAACAATTCTATCAAATTGTTCTATAGTGACATCATGATCTACGTACGCCACGTCCAACACCTTCTACAAAGCTTCTCGGTGTGGCTCAGAGTTCATCAACAAAGACATCACTGATATCTTTGAAGGCGTTTGTAGCAGCTGATCTACAATATTATATTCACTCCTCTTGATGAGCCTTAACATCTCATCACAGTCCTCTCTAATCATGTCATTCTGGCCAGCAGGGACAGGAGTTCTAGCAGCGGCAGGTCTGTCAACAGCAAGTGTCAGATTCAGAGAAACATAAGAATTCCCCAAAGGACGAACGACACTATCAGCAGCATCAGCTCTTCTGGCGTCAGCCTGGGGTTTCGGAGGTGCCGAGAAAACACGGCCGCTATGGGTCAATCCACTGCCACCAACAATATTCACAACAGAAGTGGAGGGTAAGGGCACCTCCTTCCCATCTTCCAATGCAACAACATTATAACGATAGGGAACAACCTTGTTGGAAGAGTATGGAACAGGGCCAGCTGGCTTAATTATGAGAGAGGGAGAAGCCTTCTGCTTGCTGCCATCATATCGGACGACAACAGGCTCAGGTATCCTGAATACAGGGGATATCACATTAACTTCATCCTCGTCACGATTCTGAAGTATCTCTATCACATTATGATCCAGCATTTCTTGGATATATTTTCTGACCTGATGATATCCTCTCTCATTGATAGTCCAAACACGACAACTGTCATGGTTGTGCTCGTAGTGACTGTATCCACACAACAGTCTATGCATCTCGACCAATGATTGTCGGATATGGCTGACATATCCGGCCTTATATTTGCCAGGGCAACCCTGAACCATACTAACAGCAGACTTCCCATGGTCGGTATAGCAGGTGGGTCACATGGAGTAATCATCTTCCTTTCAATTAGGGAAGGATAAAGCTCGGCATAAGTCATGGGAATAGGATCAAAAGTGACCCTCTTCCTATCATAGCTTGTGCTGGTTTGATTGTTATTTCGAGGCTGGTAGGCCTGCTATTGAGGACGGTGTTATTGTTACTGATACTGTTGATGTTGCTGTTGCTGGTTCTAATTGTGATGCGGATAATGCTGGTTCTCTCTGAAAACAGGTGTTATATGAGCCACCTGGTGCTGGTTACTAGCAGGACGCTGTTGGGATAGGGTTTGGTATGTCGGGTTTTTGTTATCATCTCCACAGGGATTGTGAGATATTGCCGCCTTTCGACAGTTGTTTTAATTCTTAACTCGTAGTAACAAGGGGGGTTTTGGTTTTTGTCACGGTATCTTGCATAAAAGTGTAAGAAAATGCGGTAAAAGTTTTGGTTTTTCTATTTGAGAAATATTATCAAAGTTAGGGTTCGACGATCACTTTGCATGCATATGTTCGATCAACAAAACTTATAAACTCCTTTAGATGATAAACTATTTCACAAAGTCCTCCCAATGTGTTTATCTCTAACACACATTGTGGGTTTTCCCATTTTGATCCATTGTTTATCTCTAAAACAATCTATCAAAATGACAACTTTTTGGTTTAACTTTATGGTGAACAAAATCATTCATTACTATCTCTAGCTAACAAACAAGATTGGATGAAAACCTAGGTAAAGAGTTGGTAAACATCTCTCGATCATAAACCAACACAAAGAGTTTTCAATAAAACAAAGTTTTCACCATATATTTATCATTAAAGAGTTTACAAATGAAGATCATCCCATATACACACAAAGCTATTGATCATCTACATCTAAGCTTGACAAAATGAAGAACTTAGCCACTCATTTTCATGGTGGCTTGTACAACAAGTCTCGGTTGAAGGTTGATCAACATCCAAGTCGAAGAATCGAGATCGGATGGGAATCCACCTTGTTTTTGTAGAATCTTGCTAAGAGATGATGAAAAATGAAGAAAAAGTGTTTCTAGGTCACAAAATATGATCCCAAGACAAATGCAGAAAATATCTAAATTCTAAAAGTTCTATGGTATGGTTCCAAAAAGTAGCCCCTGCTACTTATAGTGCTGCTACTGAGCTGTCATGCTCGTTAGGCGAGCAGAATGGCTCGCCTAGCGAGCCCCAAAATGAGGCACCTGAGGCACCTGCACCGAGAAAATATCCTTTGCCAGATTTGCATGTTCGCTAGGCGAACAGAACCTTCGCTAGGCGAAGCCCACGCTTCAACCTTCGCTCTAGCAAGCTTAGGAGGTTTTGCTACTGGAATTGCTCGCTGGGAGCTCGCTAATAGCTCGCCTAGCGAGTGAGTGCTGGCTGCGCTTTTGACCAAGTCTGGGCGTGTTCGCTACCACCTTCGTTGGCTGTTCGCTAGGTGCTCGCCTAGCGAGCCCTTCGCCACAGCCCTCGCCTAGCGAGCAAGCTGATGAATGCATTCTCTTCTTGGTTCCTTTGCCAACTTCCTTGTGCCTTCATTTTCTATTAGTTCATGCTTAATTCCTGCACAATAACGCAGAAATTAAAGGTACCAAGATCGTTTAACATTGTATTGCAATTCATCTAAAACAAAGGCGGTTTCAAACACTTTAGCAACAAAAAGGAGTGAAAGATGCCCACATTTGATAGCTCAAATAAGCACTTTTGGGCATCTAACAACTCTCCCCAACTAGATTTTTGCTTGTCCTCAAGCAAAGTATGCCTCTTGAAGGACAAGAGGATTTGCTTAAAGAAAAAGGTTTCTCTGAAGTCGGATAAAACGGCTCAAACACAAGAAAATCAACCAGGCACAAGTTCCCAATGGTTAGAATAACATAATGCACAAGAACTAAAACTTAATAGCAATGTAAAACATGTAACAATCCACAACAATATTATCTTGAATGAATCACCCTATCTCTCCTCTTCGAATAAGGATTGAAGAAATTACGCGTTTGCAACCGCGGGAATAATCTCACTCTCCAACAAATAATGAAGAAATCAATTCAATGCATACAATGTCTAACAATTATAAATGGTAATGTGGAAGCACGAAGATCACTAAGGACTTTTCGGTTGTAGCTTGGTTAGGTTAACAAACAAGGGTCATTTCTAAGGCCATTGAAAACGAAATTGCCGATGCAAAAGAGACATTCACTGTATATTATTCACACATCTCAACTTCGTTCCATTTGTTTCTCATTTGAAACCTTCACAACTCTTATTTCACAACTCAATTTTTGTTTTTCACTATTTTTCTTCCAAGCAAGCATTCATTTTCATTTTCTCTATTTTTTCTTTTCTTTCACATCATATTTACAAAACAGATGTTTCTCTTTTTTATTTTTTATTTTTTTAATTTCAATGCTTTCTCGGTTTTTCAAGAGTTGTTGCACTTACCGATTCTCTTTTTCGTTCTCCCCAACTAATTTCTTACTCACCCTAAGTGAATGCTCTTGACTTTTTACGGCAAAAGAACAATTATAAAAAATTTCCGAGTTTCAAGAAAAAAGATTTTTGACATCTCGCTTATTTCAAGCAGAGATTCAACTGTTTAAGCTCAAAGGGGTTAACGAATACTCTCTCTGCTCACGGGTAAGTTATATTTGGAACTGGTTGTGCTCAATAGAAAACAAGCGCCTTGATCATTTCTAATTGCTTCCACAAATTCACAATAATAAAAGACAAAGCATGAATCAAATGAATCAACAAAGTTTATTAGAATCCAGCATTTAAGTGTATAATGGAGGTTTCCTCACAATTTGTGGTTTTAAGTCCTAGATGAAACATTCATTCAATTATGTTGCAAAAAGAACAATATTCAATTACAAAAAAGAGTAAAGTTCTTAATGCATTCTAAAATTCTAACCGAAGGTAACCATGTACCTTAGCATTATTCACTTGTTTATTTTTATCATTGCCATCCAAGCTCGGATGCACCTTCATTGGATACTTCTTTGAGGAGCAACCAATCTTGAAGGTTTGACACTCAATCAACCAAAAATTTATTAAACAAAAAGAAATTTAAACCAAACATACAAATTAAAAACATAAACAATACTCATTACTTAAAAATTTTAAAAAATATGCATGGGGGACAAAACACCCCAAAAGTACATAACCAATATCAAAATACAACAAATCTAAAAATACAATAAAATAAAACAAACTTAGCCCTCAAAGGACTCAGAACCCTCATCACTACCGGCTTCAGAACCGGTAGCATCATCATCATCATCATCACCATCATCAGCACCACCAGAAGCACCAGCACCAGAAGCACCGACACCCACCCCCTCTCCGAACACAGGCCTGTCCACAGGCCAACTAGCGTGCTGCAGAAACTGCTCACACGTCATCATCGAGTGATCACCTGAGGGATCACGCACCTGCAACTGTAACAGCTGCATAGAATCGTGCATATCTAGCATGGCGCGCTGAGTTGCCGCCATCCAATCCCAGTTGTAGTTGCAGACAGCCTGCTGGAAAGGATCGGATCCATGAGCAAAAGTACCAGGACCATCAGAAGTCCCGGTATTACCAGCAGCTGCACCACTTCTTAAGTTCTTAGGCTTGCAATATTTGGCCACATATCTGTCATCAATGGTCGGCGGGATCCTTACTTGACTCCGAGAGGGTAGCTTCACCCTCGCATGCTGGCACAAAGCCATGATGAGACACGGGAAAGCAAGGGGACAGTTAACTCGTGCCCCCGACTTTAGCCCGCTCTCGATCACAGACTTCAACTCTAAAGCAATAATCCTCGCCATATCAATCTGGATATTCGTGAGGATGCAGTGAACCAAATGTGCCACTGGGATCGGCACGGTGGAGGTGTGAGACTTGGGTTTTATGTTTGTCAGAACCAACAAAAGGATCAGTTGAGCTAAGGGAATCATGTCTTCCCTATGGTATCTCATCGGAACCCCAGATGGGTTCAGCTCAACTGATTTCCCTTCAAAAAGCAGGGCAGCAGAAATTGAATCGGTATCTCTGTGAAGCCTTAAATCCCGGTGGTATGCGTCTCTATCATTGGCTCCCAGATGGAGCGGTTCACCTAGTACTCGGTTAATTGTATCCCGATCGAAAGCAACAGTACGGCCAGACACTCTAGTCGTCCATGCGAATGGCTCGTCGTCGTTCAGTAGTGCGTTCGCGTAGAACTCACGCACTGTTTCAATGTCATAATGCTCAAGGGGAGAAATTAACCGGTCCCACTTTTTGCTGTGAATCAACCCGGCAAATGTTCGGTAGGTGCCTTCGGGGTTGATTATGAATCTCTTTTCCGGCAAAATCTTTCTCTTTTCCAAAGCCACATATCTAGCAGCTTGCTTTGGCCCGACAAATTTGTCGGTGTCGAACTGTATGGGCACGGGACAGGAAGTGCTCCCGCCCTTTCTCTTTTTAGAAGCGCTGGACCTGGATTCCATATGCAAAGACATAGAGAAGAAAGACACAAAACCACAGAACAGATTAGAAAGCAAAACAGAAAATCCAACCACTGTCATGGTCGCTGCTGCTTCGCCTAGCGAGGACCTAGCAAAGCTTCGCTAAAGGTTCGCCTAGCGAAGTGGCAGCGAATGCTCGCCACTGATTCGCCTAGCGAGATGCTAGCGAATCTTACGGGTTTTTGGGTTCTTCCTTGTTAACACTGAAATTTCAGAAAAACCCAAGGTCTCATGGTCTATTTCAGAACAAAATGATTTATCATGCAAAGGATAGTTCTAAGATACATGTAAATCTAAACCCACATGCAAAACCTAAAGATTCCCACACCACCAACTTCACCCTAAATGTCTCATGTTCAGAAATTTCAAGCAATTGGAAACAGAAAGTAATGAAGAAGGGGCAAACCTGATTTGAGATCTGATGAATTTGAAATGCACAGGAGGTTAGGGTTGCAATGCAATGTTAGGGTTAGAGTGTGAATGAATGTGAGAGTGATTGTGAGTTCTTCTTCAGACTACAACACTAAAAAGAAAAATGGTATTTGGGCCCCAAAGATTGGCCTGCTGAGAATTAAATGAGTTCTGCCACGCAGCGCTCGCTACTGCTTCGCCTAGCGAGCAGCTAGCGAATCAGCTCGCTACTGCCTTCGCCTAGCGAGCAGTTAGCAAGCATGACAGCATTTTGTTTTTTCAAAACAGCATGCAAAGCACATTCAGCAAGGTTTCTTCAAATAGGACACCAATACAACATAACAGAAAACTGTAAATACTTACAATGTTGGGGTGCCTCCCAACAAGCGCTTTTTTAATGTCGGATAAGCTCGACGGTTCGATGCTCACTGAGGAGCATCCAAGGAAATTGTGCAGCTTCCGCGATCCACTTTGTTGTTTGAGCTTCCGCAATCCATTTTGTTGAGCAACTTCCTCAAGGGCTTTGTTGTCTTCAAGAGGTTCTTGACGAACCTTCGATAAAATCTGATACCACCCTTTTTCGGAACTATTTGCACAACGCTCACCCATTCACCATCGGAGGTAGAACAATTCATCCCGGCCTCTACTAGTTTGACAACGTCCTTCTTTTTCAGCAATCGCATCAATTGATTCTCCTCTTTTATGGACAAATTGTTGCTAATGATTACCGGTTTAGTACAGTTATCACCAAGGAACACATACTTCAAATGTGGCTCTAGTTTTGGCTCCTCCACTTTCTTTGTCATATCCAAACCTTCGCTTGTCTCTTCATGATAAACAAGTTCTCCACAAGCCTCTAATTCATACAACAATGCTTCCATCTTTTTTCCTTTATTTTTGGTTGAAACTTTGTATACTCCGATAAGAAATCTTTTGGAAGGATTAGAAACATGAACCTGGTTTGCGACCTCCACAAGTTTCTCCTTGGTGGCATCGATTCGGAAAGAATCATGTTTCTCATTAGAATGCTTTTTGGCTTCAAAAAGATGGAAGGCTACCTCTTCATTTTGGACCCTTACTTTCATCAAACCGTTGTCAACGTCAATCATCACACACGCGGTTTTCATGAATGGTCGGCCAAGAATTAGCGGAGCATCGTCATCCTCCTCCATATCAATAACAATGAAATCAACCGGGAAGAAGAACTTGTCAACTTTCACTAACATGTCTTGAGCCACTCCATATGGTGCAGCTGTAGACTTATCAGCTAGTTGTAAAGTCATCTTAGTAGATTTGATCTTAATGTTTCCCAATCTTTTGACAATGGATAGGGGAATCAAATTGATGCTGGATCCCAAGTCAATCAAACCATTACCCGTGTAGGTGTCTCCAATGGTTACCGGTAAAGCGACTCGTCCCGGATCGGATTCCTTCCTTGGGAGAGTTTTTTGAATGATGGCACTACATCGTGCATCAAGCAAGTCTGTCTCTGGTTCCGTGTACCTCCGCTTTTTTGTAAGTATGTCTTTCATGAATTTTGCATACTTAGGCATTTGCTCCAATGCTTCGGCAAACAAAATGTTCACTTTTAATTGTTTGAATATATCCATGAACCGGGCGTAGTGCCGTTCATTCTCCCTTTTAGATGGAGCATGTGGATATGGAAGGTTTTGGATTGGAGTAGCGCTCACTACCTCCTTTACTTTAGTAATTCTAGAACTTCTCGCTCTTTTCTTTTTCACTGGCTCTACCTTCACTTCATCATTATTATTTTTCTCAATTTCCACACTTTCTTTATTTTCGTCTTCACCATTCTTTCCATCCTTTTCAACTTCTTCATCACTCCACTCCCCAACTTCACCATCAATACTCTCCTCTATTATTTTCTCCTCATCATTTTTCTCATCCTCTCTTTTTTTACTCTCATCTCTCTTATCACTCTCACTAATCAACTCCCTTCCACTTCTCGTCGTTATCGCTTTACAATACTCTTTTGGATTCGTTTGCGTATTCGCCGAAAAAGATGGTCCGGGTTGTTGTTCCGCTAGTGGTGTAGCAAGTTGACCGACTTGAGTTTCGAGATTTTTGATTGCCGCATCGGTGCTCTTTTGATTAGCCATTGACATTTGCATAAATTGCGTCAATGTCTCTTCTAACTTTGATGTAACGACCGGCGGTTATTGAGGTTGATAAGGATTTTGGGGAGGGTTTTGACGGCTAGAAGAACCACCCCCATAACCTTGGTTATGGTAATAGTTACTCCTTGGTTGGAACCCTTGATTCCCTTGAAAGTGTTGTTGTTGATTTTGAGGGTGTGGTTGATACGGTTGTTGTTGTTGTTGCCTCGGTTGGTAGTCTCGTTGGTTCGCCATGTAGTTCACTTCTTCGAACCCGGGAGGTGGACAAAACCCGATGTCATGCTCACCTTTGCAAAGCTCACAACAAGCTATTTGTTTAGCTTTTGAAGGTTCTCTAAACTCTTTTATTTGTTGAATTAAGAGTTCAACTTGTTGTGAAATGAGTTTGTTTTGGGCAAGAATGGCATCGTTCGTCCCAAGTTCAAGCACTCCCGGTTTCTTTAAAGAATTGCCTCTACTTTGACTTTGGAGGTCATTTAGAGCCATTCGGTTAATGATATCTGTAGCTTCTTCGGCGCTTTTAGACAACAAAGAACCACCCGAGGTAGCATCCAACAAAGTCTTGCAATTTGGTTGAAGGCCATTTTTGAAAATGTGGATTTGCGTTAATTCATCAAAACCGTGCCCTTTGCACTTCCGAAGCATGGATTTGAATCTTTCCCACGCCTCATTCAATGATTCGTTGGTCCCTTATGAAAACACGAAGATTGCCGTTTTGGATTCCATGAAACGGTTGTGGGAGAAAAATCTTTCAATGAACTTATCTTCCAACACGTTCCAATCCGTCATGACTGCAGGTGTTTGATCCAAGTACCAATCTTTCGCTTTGCCGAGCAAAGCGTGGGGAAATAATCTTTTGAACAACGGTAGCTCTTGAGCTTGATCAACTCCGGCCGCCAATGCTATCTCATAAAATTTGGTGAGAAAAGCAAAGGGATCTTCATGGTCCATTCCGGCAAATGGACTTCCATATAACAAGTTAAGAGTTCCCGTTTTCATCTCGGCTTGCCTTCCCGTGTGGTTGGCAAACTGAGCAGTATTCCTTGGACTGTTGACGCAAGGTGTGGACATGGGCGGTGGTTGTGGTGGTTGATCCATGATAGGTATGAAAGGTGGTGGATGTGTTGTAGAAGAACTTTCTCCTTGTTCTTGTTGTTGCCTAGCTTGTTGCCTTCTCCGTCTCGTTCTGCTATTCAGTCTCCTTGCGGTTCTTTCGATCTCAGGATCAAAAAGAAGTTCGTCCTCAGGAATCTGCCCTCGCATAAAACGAAAGCTGCACACTAAACCAAACAAATTACAAGCACAAGTCAAAAATTCAAAAGTTAAAAATTAAGCAACTATTGCGATGCTCGCAATATCAATTCACAATCCCCGGCAACGGCGCCATTTTGTTGGGATAGGGTTTGGTATGTCGGGTTTTTGTTATCGTCTCCACAGGGATTGTGAGATATCACCGCCTTTCGACAGTTGTTTTAATTCTTAACTCGTAGTAACAAGGGGGGTTTTGGTTTTTGTCACGGTATCTTGCATAAAAGTGTAAGAAAATGCGGTAAAAGTTTTGGTTTTTCTATTTGAGAAATATTGTCAAAGTTAGGGTTCGACGATCACTTTGCATGCATATGTTCGATCAACAAAACTTATAAACTCCTTTAGATGATAAACTATTTCACAAAGTCCTCCTAATGTGTTTATCTCTAACACACATTGTGGGTTTTCCCATTTTGATCCATTGTTTATCTCTAACACAATCTATCAAAATGACAAATTTTTGGTTCAACTTTATGGTGAACAAAATCATTCGTTACTATCTCTAGCTAACAAACAAGATTGGATGAAAACCTAGGTAAAGATTTGGTAAACATCTCTCAATCATAAACCAACACAAAGAGTTTTCAATAAAACAAAGTTTTCACCATATATTTATCATTAAAGAGTTTACAAATGAAGATCATCCCATATACACACAAAGCTATTGATCATCTACATCTAACCTTAACAAAATGAAGAACTTAGCCACTCATTTTTATGGTGGCTTGTACAACAAGTCTCGGTTGAAGGTTGATCAACATCCAAGTCGAAGAACCGAGATCGGATGGGAATCCACCTTCTTTTTGTAGAATCTTGCTAAGAGATGATGAAAAATGAAGAAAAAGTGTTTCTAGGTCACAAAATATGATCCCAAGACAAATGCAGAAAATATCTAAATTCTAAAAGTTCTATGGTATGGTTCCAAAAAGTAGCCCCTGCTACTTATAGTGTTGCTACTGAGCTGTCATGCTCGTCAGGCGAGCAGAATGGCTCGCCTAGCGAGCCCCAAAATGAGGCACCTGAGGCACCTGCGCCCAGAAATTATCCTTTGCCAGATTTACATGTTCGCTAGGCGAACAGAACCTTCGCTAGGCGAAGCTCACGCTTCAACCTTCGCTCCAGTGAGCTTAGGAGGTTTTGCTACTGGAATTGCTCGCTGGGAGCTCGCTAATGGCTCTCCTAGCGAGTGAGTGCTCGCTGCGCTTTTGACCAAGTCTGGGAGTGTTCGCTACCACCTTCGCTGGCTGTTCGCTAGGTGCTCGCCTAGCGAGCCCTTCGCCACAACCCTCGCCTAGCGAGCAAGCTGATGAATGCATTCTCTTCTTGGTTCCTTTGCCAACTTCCTTGTGCCTTCATTTTCTATTAGTTCATGCCTAATTCCTGCACAATAACGCATAAATTAAAGGTACCAAGATCGTTTAGCATTGTATTGCAATTCATCTAAAACAAAGGCGGTTTCGAACACTTTAGCAACAAAAAGGAGTGAAAGATGCCCATATTTGATAGCTCAAATAAGCACTTTTGGGCATCTAACAGACGCACAGTCTTCCTCTTCATAGAGGGACTTCTTGATTTAGTATGGGAGGTTACAGCATGTGCCTCACCATCTTTCTTCTTCGCAAACGCCCCATAGCATTTAGCAGAAGAGCCTTCTTCTATAGTCAGGCACCATTCCCTGACTCCTTCCTCTAGACGCATCACCATGTTCGCCATCTCGGTGAAGTCAGAAGGAGCGCTAGCAATCATCCGCTTATAATAGAATGAACTCAAGGTCTTCAAAAAGATCTTGGTCATTTCCTTCTCTTCTAGCGGAGGCACAATCTGTGCAGCCAATTCTCGCCACCTCTGGGCGTACTCCTTAAATGTTTCCTTATCCTTCTGGGACATGGCCCTCAGTTGGTCCCTATCGGGAGCCATATCAACATTATATTTGTATTGCTTAACAAAGGATTCGCCAAGGTCATTGAAGGAGCGGATGTTCTTACTATCCAGACCCATGTACCATCTCAAAGTGGCACCGGACAGGCTGTCCTGGAAGTAGTGGATTAGGAGTTGATCATTGTCGGTCTGAGTCGACATCTTGTGTGCATATATCACAAGATGGCTGAGCGAGCAAGTGTTTCCTTTGTACTTTTCAAAGTCAGGCACTTTGAATTTGACAGGAATCTTGACATTAGGCACTAAATAGAGCTCAACAACAGATTTGCCAAAGAGGTCCTTCCCTCTGAGAGTTTTAAGTTCCTTGCGAATCTCAAGGAATTGATCGTTCATAGCGTCCATTTTCTCATAGACATCCGGGCCCTCAGATGGCTTAGAGTGGTAAATGGTGTCATCTACTCTCGACAAAGTATGCACGACTGGAGGTGGCACAGCAAGGACCGGGCTAGATGTCGGCAAAGAAGCAAAAGTAGGGGCGAGACCCTCTGGAACAAAGTTAGCGGGCATCCCTCAGGGAAACCCAGCTGGCATAGCAGTAGGCGCAAAGTGGGCACTGGAAGCAGGCACGGTAGAGGAAGCAACCTCTGAGATAACCGTCCTCTGGGGAGGAGTTGAAGGCGTTGGAGACGATTGGCTTTGGGCGGCCAAGAAAGACTCCATCAGGGCAGTCAATCTTGCCACTTCCTCCTTGAGTTCTCTGTTCTCTTGCTCTAGGTGATCCATTAACTTTGATGAGTTGGCTCTGGTGTAGTACCGGTGCGTCAGCTTGTCTTCAAAATAAATGAAGAACACAGAGTTAGACCACTGAACAAGAAGCCCTGGAACAAAACCTGCTTATGCACATGATGCATGCAATGCTTGTGCATATGATTTTATTATATTTTTTATCAGAGGAACTTTAGAGTCCTATTTGCAAATATTGGAAAATATTAATCATTTTAGACATATATGGAATAATCATATCAATAATATTTGGAAATTTTTTTTACACCAAAGAAGTACAGTCTTGGTAACCAAAATACAATACAAGAGAGAAGGAAAATGAACATCCTATGCAACCCTAGAAACAATCGTCCAAAGCTCTCGAGACCAGAAGATAAGTTGCACGAAGCCTCTTCACCTCTCTCTCATAGGCTGCCTCCATATCTGCCTTCTCTTTGGCGAGTCGATCATACTTCCTCTTCTAAAACCTGGAAGACTGAGGAAGAAGAGAAGTCACCACATCATCAGGCTCGTCGATAACTTGATGCTCCAGAAACTCTATCAAAGCATCCTTATCTCTAAGCTGCTGAAGTAGCTCCTCTCGCTCACGAACCCAAGCACGCGAACGGTCTTCATCTCTCAACTCCTCTACTCCTTGGTCAGGGAGGGTTGAAGGCCCAACCATAACCATAGGTGTAGGTCTCGGTTAATCATAAGGCATAAGGTACTCAGAAGTTCTCCTCCTTACCCAAAGCAATACAATTCTTCGGACCAAGCTCTTTCCTTCCTTTCCTATGAATCTTGCACTTCAAGTTTTGGGGATCTTTACCCTCTTGAAAGAACACACCTTCTAACAAAATGTTATTAGGTTTATCCTTTAAGGGGAACCCAAGCTGACGACATGCCAAAACAGGGTTGTAGTTGATCCCACCACATGTACCAAGAAGAGGCACATTGGAGAATTCACCACAAGAGTCAATAATCTGCACACCATCATATACACGATTATACCAAAAGCTATCATCATTAGTGAGAGACATAAGTCTCGTGGACCACCGCAAACATCCTTTGTTCTCCTTGAAGGCGAGCGTCTGTGGCAAGTGTGAAATAAACCACTTGTACAATAGAGGCAAACAACACACAATGGTACCACCACCCTTTGCATTCCTCATATGCAAAGAGAAATAAGTGTCACCCAATAGAGTAGGAACGAGATTAAGAGTAGAGAAAATCCTAATGGCGTTCATATCCACAAATTTGTCGATGTTGGGGAATAACACTAGCCCATAGATGAGAAGTACAAATATGGCCTCAAAGGCGTCCTCACTCATGGCCTTCCCATACATAGTAGCTTGAGCAATGAGGAAATCAGACGAGAGACCCTGAATTCCACCTTTGGTAGTCATATGAGCACCAACAATAGATTCATCTATATGCAACATATCATCAATCTCTTGAGAAGTAGGGACCCTCTCCAAGCCACTGAACGGCAATTGATCTAGAATAGGTATACCCACAAGATAGGCATACTCCTCAAGCATAGGCAAAAGATAGAAATCCGGAAATGTGAAGCAACGGTACAAGGGATCATAGAACTGCACCAACACACTCATCAGACCTTCATCCACCTGAGTAGCAAGAATAGACAGAAGCTTCCCATGACGAGCCTTGAACTCCAAGGGATCTAATACATAGGATGTCAAACTCAACTCTTTTAAGTCGGGTTGTTTGAAACTGTACTTCTTCGTATTCCTTCTTTGCTTATCCATGTCTGAAAATTGCAAATAGACCTCTTAAGTTCCTTGAAAATTTTCTCATTGTTGATGATATGGATGTGTATGAATGCATGAATGCATGGATGCAACAATCACACTCAAGGATCAAGAAAAACACACCACACAAAGGTCATGGGATGGATCAAGTCATCCTTAATATCAATCATCCATTTTGATGGATTATGGTTTACACCTTATCAACACCCAAGTTCCATTCATATTAAGGATATACAAGAACGGATCAACCATGAATCAAGGGTTTATTGCAAGTCACGAGCATGGAGTCTCGGTTAAGAACCACCCAAAGGGAGTGTACTAAGGTTAAACCTGACAATCATGTTCTACAAGAGGTTCCCATAGTCATCATCCCATCTTTCGGATATTATCGGATAAACGACTACTCGTATTCCAAAAATATTCTCAAAAGAGACTCTCATGAGTGTAGTATCGCGTAACAATCGTATCTAATTCTTACACTTGAACGACCTTCGCACTACGTCCTAAAAATAGGCCAAGATGGGCTTGGTAAACTAAGGTCCTTGGCTTCTAAGGCATATATTGGAAAGAATAATGCCTAACCACGACTACTCGTGTGACATTATTAATCCCAACATAACCTCCACCAAGTGAATGGGCTTGCAAGTCAACTTGCTAAGGAATAACTCCACACAAGTCAACAAGACTATGCCATTCTCCTATCATAAGTGCACTCGAGTTCGGGTATATAACTCATCTCACAAAAGACCACCAAGCACACAAGCAATTGATATATCAAGCAATTCGTACATTACAAACAATACAGTCATCCCAAATTTGCACAAAAATATGTCACAAATAATATAAACATACAATACAACAAAGGTAAAAAGTAGGCAAAACCCACTAGGCAAATATCCCCAGTAGAGTCGCCATTTTTCTGTAGCGGGGTATTTGTTACCTTTAGATTTATTGACTAAATCAAAAGTAAATCATACAATTCGAGTCGCCAGCGCACTTCTATTTATCCAAAGGAAAGGTTAGAAAGCGAACAAAAACCGAGAAGTTTTATCAAATCAAAAACTAATAAAAATGTCAGAGATCTAGGTAAGGGGGTTGGTTATGCAATGGGAAGGTTTTAAGCACCCAAAACATCCTTAGTACTATAAGGGAGCCCTTTTTTTTACAAAATGTTGTAAAGTAGGTTGGTATTTGTGAAACATTATTTGTGCAAACATGATTGGGGGGATGAGAGAAGAATATACAAGTTATTTACAATTTTGTGTTTGAATGGATAAACCCATTACCTACGTACCATCTTAAAAAAGATTAGGATCAAAACCTCGTAGTTCGGGGTAAAAATCTCAAAGAAGTTGGTGAATTAATTGGTCAAAAGCCTTAAGATCTTTTGTTATCAAAGGGAGAAAACTCAACCTAAAACCACAAATCCACCATGTGAGGAGAGCTTCAACATTCTAGTGAGGGGTTAACCCTATAATAAGCATGGAAGACTTATAGTCCATCACTAAGGATATAGGTGATTATTATATCAACCTCTAGGATAACTCAAACCTAATAGCTAATGTTTATGAAGAGCTTTAGCAAGAAGTGGTCATTGAAACCACAAAAACAATTGAGTGAGTTGTATTTACCAATGAAAAGTATTTACAAAGTAAGGTCAAAGTTGACTTAGGATTCAATTCAAAATAAGTGATATGAAAAGAGTTTGAAAAATCAAAAGCATAGTGCTTAGGTTTCTAATTTTGAAAACAAGGTTAATGTTTGCACAAAAGTTTGGCTTGGGTTAGAATGGAGGGAAAAAGAAGAATGGCTAGGTCCTAAACATGCAAAGATGAAGGAAGAGAAATAAAACCACATTGGAGTTCCCTTCTTGAGATCACAAAGATGATCCAAGTTGCTCCCATCCTTTGGAATTATCAAGTAATAAGCAAATAACTCAAGCAATCAAGCACACAAATCAATCAAGCTCCTAGGAATCTTCCTATTGGCTTTTGTATCTCTCACTTTGGATACTCATGACAATGGTTCTTCTACTTGGCAAGTTTGGGATTCCTAGCACACAAGAACACACAAATCAAAAAGTTCCACAATGCAATAGAAAGAACGGACAAGAATGAGTTTAGAAATTAGGATCCTTTCAAGTTCATCTTCAAGATTAAGCATTCTAAAGGCATGAGGCCTAGTTTCTCTTTGACAATTTATAGCATTCTAAAGGCATGAAGCCTAGTTGCTCTTCAAACTCCATTAGCATAGGTAAGGTCCTAAAATCTAAGTCCTTTGTCCATTTGCATTGGGTTCACACAAACAAAACAAAACAAGCACAATAATATATACACAATAATGTGCTCAAGTGAGCAAAAGGCAAATTGCATTAACATAAACATGAGCTCAAGTGAGCAAAGGGAAAAAGCAAATGAATTAATGTACAAGAATATTAAATTGCATTAAAGTAAATTGCAAGAATTAAAGGCTTGAATTAGAAGTGAGTAATTAGTAGTTAGTGTTAGTGTGCCATAAGGCAATTTAGCGTTATGTTAAGCAATATTAAGTGGACTAATGTAGTAGTCACACCTATCTGAGGCTGGTCAATAAAACTATAGGCAACAAACACTAGTTAGAGACCATGACTAGTAAGCCAAGCTCCTACAACTTGCCATGCCAAAAGAAAAGAAGAATGATCTTGTATGGATTTAGGTTTTTTGCTTGACCAAGAAGCAACCTATCTCTAATGCAAAGCCATTCACTTGATCTTTGATCAAGATGAATTAGATTTGAATCAAAGAAGGTTAAGCCCCTCATATGTCAAGGTTAACCACCAATCATTAACTCATTGATCAAAAATAAAAATAAGAAGAAGAAGAAGAATGGAGATGTACATAAATGGGATTCAAATGAAATATTCAACACGCATTGGTCAAACATGAATAGATTCAAACTCAATCAATGGTAAACAGAAGTGAGATGAAGCTTAGAAGTCAAGAAACAAATAAAATATTTTTGGTATTTTTAAGAATTAAAATAATACTTGAATTAAAATAAACAAATAAAGGTCAAACTTCAAATCCATTTCAAATCAACTTGGAAAAGTTCAAATGGATCATCCTAAGTTCAACAAGGTCAAACAAGGTTTGATAAAAAATTTCACCATTTTTAGAAACCAGAAACTAATTTTAAACAATTAAAAATGAATAAAAAATAACATAATTGAACTAAAATCTCAAATAAATCTCAAATCAATTAAGAAATTGATGAGAATAATTTTCATAGATTCATCATCATTCAAAGATGTTAAGAAAATATTTTTGGCATTTTTGAATATTGGAAACTATTTTAAATGAATTAAAAATAACCAGAAAAGAGAATATTCACAAATAATATTAAATGAACTCATAAAAAATATCAAAAATCATTTTCAGAAAATTAGAATAAAAAAGGGAAATAATGCAATTGGTCCCATATTTTTTGGATTTAAAGTGAAGAAGATATGAATTTTCGAAATAAAAGGAAATAAAAGAAAATAAAATAAAATTCAGAAATTAAGAAAAAGCTTGGCGCGTTGGATCAAGTTTATTAAATGATGTGGCACATCAGAGGACTGTGAGGCGCGCGCGTATGATGATCCAAAGTCAAAGGAGATATACGTTGTATTTAAAATAGTCATAACATTGGAGCACCCAGATTAGACCGGAGTCAAAGCATCCAACGGCTGGGAACTCAGCCACGTGGGGACGGTGGTGGAAACCACCGTCTTCTCCGGTGAGCTTCACAGTTCCTGTGGAATTTGCAGGTTTTGAAAAGTTAACCAAAATGCACGATCGTCATATCATTGGAAAGCTGGGGTGATGTACATCACCCCCGTGCCATTGGTTTCTACTCTAGACTCTCATGGAAGGAGAAATCTGAGCTAGAAATTCATGGTGTTCAAACTTAACTTGATCAATTCATGAAATTAAATACACAGATCAATTGCCTCTCACATGAGGACTTCAGAGGAACCAACAAACACAAGAAATGAGCAAGATCCAGGGAGATTCGAATGGAAAAAGTTTGAACAACAACCCTTGAAGTGCAGCTCTACAAGGCACGATCTCTTCCAATTCTTTGTTGCAGTGTGTTCTTGAGATGGCAAAGTAGCTAGGCTTAGGAATTGAAGCTCAATAATCAACCAAGGAAGTTGAAAATTAAACTAAAAAACTGAAGAATGAAATGTAAAATTCCTTTGAGTGAAAGGTGGGATTTTAATTCTGCAGAGTGTTAGGCGCCTTAAGGTTGGAAATGAATGAAGCCAGGCATTTGTATTTATAGCATGAGATGATGCAAGCCTTGCCAAACTCGTGTGCATGTGGAATGAGGGCCTCCATGCATGGGCCTGTACAGGCGCATGTGAGACCCAAAATCCATTGCAAATACAAGCTGATATGAGTATGCAATGGTTTGGACATGCAGTTTTGATTACATTGGCTTGTGCACAAATTTTTCACATAGTTTCCATAAACGAACATAAATCTTCATCTTTGCGAAAATTCACTTTGCCAAATTGAAACATGGTCATGTGGGTAATGGTTTGAAAGGTATTGACATGAGGAACAATTGTTATGTTGAACAAAAATCCATTTGGGATTGGGAAATTTATGAAAACAGGCCATAAAGTTCAAGGTGCAAAACATGTGTATGTGAATTTTGCCAAAATGGACCAACTTCAAGCCCTTATATTTCAATGATTCAATCCTCAACTGACAAACCTTTAAACATAAAAGTTGTAGATATTTTCAATACAATCAATTTGGACTTAAATTTTTCATCATTTGGATTTTTTATGAGAAAGTTATGGGCACTTTAAGTTGGACTTTTTCAAGATTCAATGAGTTTGGTCCAAAGTGACCTATAATGTTTTGTATTATCACATGTACTTATTTTAGGATTATGAAAATTTGTTCAACATAACAAATTAAGTATACATCTTAAAATTTCCAATTCATTTGATTCCACCTCAAAATCATGAAAAATGAAGGAGTTAGGTCCTTGGGAAGTTGACCTAAAATTAGGGTTTCAGTCAAAATGATCTATGATGTTTTGAAATGGATGATGACCTTCCAAGTTTCAAATTAATTTTTCATGAACATGAAAGTTGTTCATATGGTTCTTAAGAACATATTTTCTCTTGGATTCATCATCATTTGACAAACACATCAAAAGTTAGGTCTCAGTGGATTTCAAAATAGTCAGATGAATTGACTGATCAACTTCTCAAGTCTAAACTTCAAATATTGATGAATTGATGATTGAGGACACTCACATAAGCTCAAATATTCATGAAATGAGGAATTAAAGAACTTACCTTGATTGTATTTGATCATGGGTTGAGGTTGCTTCATGAGCAAGGCACAGTTAATGCACAGATGAATTTAGGGTTTCCTTGGGAAACAATCCTCAAGCCCTTTGGTTTATCTTGATCAAATTGACAAATTGAGATACTTGGGAGGCATATATAATGATTGAGAGCTTTGTGAACCATTGTCATGCTTACTTTCAACTTCATCTGGCCACGTCAATGAGCAAAGGGGCCTCCTAGGAGCCTTGGGTCACATGATTGCTCAAGCTACAAAACAAACAAAGTTAGTGACATATTTTTGTGCTTTTGGTTAGTAAACAAAATAATAAAAGCAATAATATGCAATTCAAGCATGCTTGGTGGTCTCAAACCAACTCACACAAGTCCCAACCCAAGGGTTAAGGAGCCAAGATGCTATGATCCTTGAGGCATGATGCAAAATGCAATGATATGATGCCATGAGGGATCTTAGGGTAAAAATTAGGGTCTTACACTCCCTAGTTTATTATCTAGATGGAACCACTCCCCCTGAGTTGTATCCTCATTGAGTTGAGTCTTTGTTTGACTATTTCTTTCTAGTTCTTACCTAGATAGATCTTTTGGTCTCCAGGAGTCTATTACCCAGTAACCGGTGATATTCGTCTTGATGTTGAGTACATTACCTTTACCCAATACTCGGTAAAGTGTAATCTACTTCCTTTATTTTCCCCAACAGATTCGTTTTCATGTTTCCCCGGTAAGTCTATCCTTGATATGTTCATCTTAACCGATGACGGATATTCTTCCTTTTTGCTTTTCTACCCAGTAAAAAGGTAGTTGTAATCCCTACTTTTATTCCCCAGAGAGTCTATCCTTGATATGTTCACTTTAACCGGTGACGGATTTTCTCCTCTTTGCGGTCTTCTGCCCAGTAGATGGTAGATATTAATCCTATTTTTCCCACTTAGAGTTAATCTTTGATATGTTCACTCTAACCAGTGACAAATTCTCTCTAATTTTGTGGTCTTCTGCACGGTAACCGGTAGTTGTAAATACCATTTCCTCTGCTGAGTCTATCCTTGATATGTTCATCCTAACTGATGACAAATATTCTCTATCTTTGGTCTTCTACCCAGTAACCGGTAGTTGTAATTCCTATTTCCCCCTGGCAGTTTATCCTTGATATGTTTATCATAACAGGTAACAAACATTCTTCCTCTTTCCATAGGTGGTCTATCCTTGATATGTTTATTCTAACCGATGACAGATATTCATCCTCTGACTTTATCCTTGATATGTTCACTTTAACCGGTGACAGATACTCTCTTTTTGGTCTTCTGCCCAGTAGTAGGTAGTTGTAAATCCTATTTAATCTTCTCCCCCGGTAGGTTATTCTTACCTTGTAACCGGTAATGAATATTCCTCATTTTCCTCAGCGAGTCATCCTTGATATCTTTACCCTAACTAGATAGCGGATGTCCCTCTGTCTGAGTGTATTGATCTTCTTACCCAGTCACCGGTAGTAGATAATGTAAGACCCCAATTTTGTCCCTAAGATCCCTCATGGCATCATAACATTGCATTGCATAGCCTCAAGGATCATTAGCATCTTGGTTCCCTTTACCTTTGGGTGGGACCTCCTTGTGAGTGGTTTGAGATCACCAAGCATGCTTGAATTGTATATCATTGCTTTTCTCATTTTTGTTTACTAACCAAAAGCACAAAAAATATGCCACTAACATCTTTTTGTTGTAGCTTAAGCAATCACCAGGTCAAGAGCTTCAAGAAGATCTTTTGTGCAAGAGATGAGGTATTTTCTTGGGATGAGGATCACATGATTATTATAAGGAGCTTACATGAGCTAGGGTTTCATTTTGCAGCAAGTTCACCCAGTGGTAGAGGCCCAAGTTAATCAAGACATTTCAAGGTCATCTGAGGACCAAAAGTCAACTATGCAGTCAACTGAGGGCTATGAGGTGGGGAAATGAGTTGAGACACCTCAATCATGTTCAAATAGGGACGATTCATCATTCTAAACATCCATCTTGAAGATTCAAAGGTCATGGCAAAAGTTACTAAAAATGGAAAATGACCTGTAATTCAAAGTTTCCAAATTTGGCAAGTTTTTGGTTCACATTCAACTTGACTTGTCAATGTCAAAGAAGTTTCAAATAGATTTTTGGTGAACATGAAAGTTGTAGATCTTTGTCTCCCCTTTTCAAAAAGTCCTAATTCATGTCCATTTGATGAATGGTTGAGAAGTTATGGTCATTTGATCACAAGGTGTGCATGGAAATTCAAAATGGCATAACTTTTGATACAATGCTCCAATTTGGTTCATTCTTTTTGCAAAATGCTTCTCATGTTCAAGGCATCACAAAATGACATCATTTGGCTCAATTATGCAAAGGAATCATAGCCAAGAGTTCATTATTTTCATACATGTGCAAATTGAAGAAAATATTCATCATTCATTTTTGGCTTGAGATGCAAGCAAATTGATCATCAAATCATGACCATTGGATAATTTTGAGTGGATTAGAAGCTCAGCATGGGAGATTGCACGTGTGTTATGGCAAGGAGAGCTTCATTTGCATTTTTGCAATTGGCTTCATATCTCATTAATCATGATTAACCAAAGGAAAAAGAGATTAGCATTGTGATTAGCATGAAATATAAAAGGCCAAACCCTAATCATAACTGCATAACAGAACCATTTGAGATCAAAATTCAAGAAACTGTCCAAATTTTCTCTCTCTTCGAATTTGATTTTTCTTCACATAACTCTCAAAGATCTTTGCATATTCTTGTTCCTGGTGCTTCGCTGAGCAAGATTCATCCATTACTTGAAGCAATTCATCAAGATTTCGTGTAGTTCAAGTGCTTCCTCATGGCGATGGAAGTTAAAAATTGAAGTAGAATCAAGTGGTTTCAACTAATTCTTTGTGCACAAAGCTTCAACAGAAGTTCATAGGAGAAGATCTGGAGCTTTTGAGCTTGTGAGAACGTGTGTACAGCAACCTCCATTTCAAGGTGACTTCAAATTCGATCTCTCTTTTTGCTGATTTTAGGTTATAGATCTGTAGATCTTGATGAATAGAGCTTGTGCATGTGTTTAGAATTGATTTTGGTTGAGTATTGAGCATGTTATGTGAACTGAAAGTTTGGATCTCAAATATGTTTCTCTTCGATCTGAAGAATCCATGAGGAATTAGATGAAATTGATGTGATATTTGGATTCAGCATTGAAAGAGGATTCGATTGATATGAGCCTTGTTGATTTCTGGAAATTTTTTGGTGGCGCCACCGCTGGTTCGTCGGAGAAGACGACCGGAGCTGTAGCTCCGGCTTCTGTATCATGTTAGGGTTTGCTGATGAGGATGCCATGTGTTGCCTTGCGTGTGCGATTGATTGGTTGTAATTGCTTTGACCTAAGCCACGCACGCTTTGACTGCTGATTGGGCTGATGACGTCGTTTAATGAAACGACGCATTTTGATGTTTAAACGTGAGCCTTTGATGCTTATGCGCGCCAAGATCCAACGGTTGTGATATTTTCTGGATTTATTCAAATTATATTGTTTCCCTCCATTTCCATGTTCTTTTCCAATTATTTTGCTTGTTTTAGAAAATTCATAAAAAATTCAAAAATAGTCCAATTTAATCCCAATTATTTTTCATAGTTTTCTTTTGATCTCTACTATTTTTTCATGCTGATTTCATGAATTGTTGATGCCTGGATTTTTATTGGTGAATTTTTGAATCCATGTTGTGCCAAATTGATATGTTGTGTTCAATGCATTGTGAAATTCTCTCTGTTGAGCCATTTGATCCAATTTTTTGCATGAATGATATTCACACATGATATGAACTTTTGGCCACTGGTTTGGATTTTTTCTCACATGTTATCATCACTTTTGACACATAGAGATAAGTGTGACAATTTGTGTCACATTTTTGACATTGAATTGTTGCATTTTTGTTCATATATCATTTGAACCTTTCTGGATTTTATCTTTTGCATATTGATTGTTCATGACATGAGGAACTTGCATAAGAAATATCAAAGTCATTGCATGCATTTCTGATTTGATGTGAATTTTCTAAGTTGGAAGTTCATTTTATGCATATTTTTTTGTCCTTGCATGACATAGATCATTTGAGATACTTGCTTATTGACTTGATGCTGGTCCTTTTGAGGACATTTTGTGGAGTGTTTAAATGTGCATTGTGTAAAAGGTTGGGTTCTATTTTGGTCATTTGATTGGGTTTTGAATCATGTCTTTGCACTATGGTTTTGTACATAAACTAACTTTGCTTGTTGTTTCAGGTTTGGACACTTATCATTGATGGTTGAGTTTGTTCTCACTTGTGAGATGCAAATGCATTTGAGTTCTAACCTATTTTTGTTTTGTAGGTTCTAATTGAGGTGGTGAACTCATGAGCTTATTTGAGTGCCAAGGCACTTGTGCATTAAATTGTAA
The DNA here is from genome assembly GCF_024323335.1 of Lathyrus oleraceus. Taxonomy (NCBI): domain Eukaryota; kingdom Viridiplantae; phylum Streptophyta; class Magnoliopsida; order Fabales; family Fabaceae; genus Lathyrus; species Lathyrus oleraceus. Next base: position 187,935,826 of record NC_066581.1, read on the forward strand.
AACTGTGGGAGAGTTTCACTGTTTGTTTTCTGGTTTTATGACTGAAGTATTAACTGTTTAGCTTTTGTACAGGTACCTTAGTTGCTTGCTTGCTTTAGCTCTTGCTTGAGCTTTGGATTATGGTTGATACACCACTCAGGTGGTTAGCTTCTTACTTCATGTAGTCTGAAGTCCTGTCACCTTTTTGGCAGGCATTTTGCTGGCAAGTCCTCCTTCAGAGGCTCTGTTTTTGTTTGTTTACAATTGTGCCAAAGACCTCCAAGATGAGGCATGTGATATTTGATAAGACCTCCAAGAGTAGAGGCAATTGACGGATAAAAGGGATTAGTAGCCAGTCCCCCGTTATTCAGTGAGTCGTTCTTTATGCTCGCACTACGTGCTGATGCTTTTGAACATGTACCCAAGATCTTTGTCTAGAGTCTGTCAAGTGGAATAGGATCTCACTTTCTGGATCCCCATGCTTTCTTTGTCATGAGCTCACCCTGGCCAGGGTTAAGAGCATGAGGTCTCATCCTCATTTACCATCTTTGATTAGCTTCACCCTAACTTTCAATGTTAGTGGTTAAGAGCTACAGATTACCCTTTACAGTTTGGCTTGTTTGTCGAGGTTGATATGACCCCTCTTGACTAAAGCCCACCCATTGTTTGAGCCCTCTTGTATGTATATAGTGTGTGATGTTTGTTTACCCCATGGAACTTTTGATGTGTGTGCTCTTGAACTAGGAGTTTCCTTTTGAGCTTAATTGGAGAATCATTATCATGTTCATCCATGTGGAAGATACAAGATACATTGAGGATCTCTTATGAGACTTGGTTGATTGCTTATGCTTTGTGCTTGCCTATTTCCAAAGGATGGGAGCCACTTGGATCATCTATATGATCTCAAGAGAGGAACTCCTAGTGTGGTTTCATTGCTTATCCCTCACCTTTTTGTTTCCTTAGGACTTAGCCCTTCCTCTTCATCTCTAACCAAGCCAAAACCCTTTTTGTGCAAACATTTGACTTTGTTTTCAACATTAGAAACCTAAGCCTTATGCTTTTGATTTTCAAACTTTCTTTTCATAATACTCATTTTGAATTTAATCTTTATGTCAACTTTGACCATTTTTGTATATACTTCTAATTGGTAAATATAACCATTCAAGTGTGCTTTTTGTGGTTTCAATGATCACTTCTTAATCAAAAAATTTCCATAACCTTCAGCTATTAGGTTTGAGTTATCTTTGTGGTAGATGTAATACTCACCTTTGTCCTTAGTGATGGACAATGAGTCTTCCATGCTTATTATAGGGTTAACCCCTCACTAGCATGTTGAAGCTATCCTCACATGGTGGACTTGTGGTTTCAGGTTGAGTTTTCTCCCTTTGATAACAAAAGACCTTAAGGCTTTTGGACCAATCAATCCACTCATTTGTTTTTGAGATTTTTACCCCGAACTACGAGGTTTTGATCCTAATCTTTTCATAAGAGGGTACGTAGGCAATGGGTTTATCCATCCAAACACAAAATGTAAATAACTTGTATATTCTCTTCTCATCTCTTCAATCATGTTTGCACAAATAAATTTTTCACAAGACAACAACCTTCACAAGTATGAAAAGGGCTCCCTAGGAGTACCTAGGATGTTTTGGGTGCCTAACACCTTCCCATTGCATAACCAACCCCCTTACCCAGATCTCTGACATTTTTATTAGTTTTTGATTTGATAAAACTTCTCGGTTTTTGTTCGCTTTCTAACCATTCCTTTGGATAAATAGAAGTGCGGTGGCGACTCGACTTTGTATGATTTACCTTGGATTTAGTCAATATCTCCAATGGTAACGAATACACCGCTACAGAAAAGTGGCGACTCTGCTGGGGAAAACGAATCTCCCTAGTGGGTTTTGCCAACTTTTCATGTTTGTTGTATTATATTGTTTTGTGACATATTTTTGTGCAATTTGGGATTACTGTATTGTATGTAATGATTGAATTGCTTGATATTAATTCCTTGTATGCTTGGTGATCTTTGTGAGATGAGTTCTATACCCGAACTCGAGTGCACTTAGGATAAGAGAATGGCGTAGTCTTGTTGACTTGTGTGGAGTTATTCTTTAGCAAGTCGACTTGCAAGTCCATTCACTTGGTGGAGGTCATGTTGGGATCAATAATGTCACACAAGTAAGTTGTGGTTAGACATTACTCTTTCCAATATAGACCTTAGAAGCCAAGGACCTTAGTTTACCAAACCCATCTTGGCATATTTTTAGGATGTAGTGCGGAAGTCGTTCAAATGTAAGATTTGATACGATTGTTACGCGATACTACACTCATAAGAGTCTCTCTTGAGAATATTTTCGGAATACGAGTAGTCGTTTCTCCGATAATATCCGAAAGATGGGATGATGACTATGGGAACCTCTTGTAGAACATGTTTGGCAGGTTTAAACCCTAGTACACTCCCTTTGGGTGGTTCTTAACCAAGACTCCATGCTCGTGACTTGCAACAAACCCTTGATTCATGGTTGATCCGTTCATATATCCTTAATTTCAATGGAACTTGGGTGTGGATAAGGTGTAAACCATAATCCACCAAAATGGATGATTGATATTAAGGATAACATGATCCATCCCATGACCTTTGTTTGGTGTGCTTTGCTTGATCCTTGAGTGTGATTGTTGCATTCATGCATTCATGCACCCATTTGCATCCATATCATCAAAACAATAAGAAAATCTTCAAGGAACTTAAGGGGTTTATTTGCAAAAAAATATCAGACATGGAAAGACAAAGAAGGCATACAAAGAAGTACAGTTTCAGACAGCCAGATCTGAAAGAGTTAAGGAATTTGACATCCTATGTATTAGATCCCTTGGGTTTTAAGACTCGTTTTGGGAAGCTTCTTCCTCTTCTGACTACTCAGGTGGATGAAGGGTTGATGAGCGTATTGGTGCAGTTTTATGATCCCTTGTACCGATGCTTCACATTTCCGGACTTTCAGCTTTTCCCTACCCTTGAGGAGTATGTCTATCTCGTGGGTATACCTATCCTGGATCAGTTGCCGTTCAGTGGCTTGGAGAGTATTCCTACTTCTCAAGAGATAGCTGACATGTTGCACATAGATGAATCCCTGGTTGGTGCTCATATGACTACCAAAGGTGGAATTCAAGGTCTCCCTTCTGAGTTCCTCATTGCTCAAGCTACTATTTATGGGAAGGCCATGAGTGAGGATGCCTTTGAAGCCATATTTGTACTTCTCATCTATGGGTTGGTCTTGTTCCCCAACATCGACAAATTTGTGGATGTGAACGCTATTAGGATCTTTTCTGCTCTTAATCCCGTTCCGACTCTGTTGGGTGATACCTTTTTCTCTTTGCATATGAGGAATGCAAAGGGTGGTGGCGCTATTGTGTGATGTTTGCCTCTGTTGTATAAGTGGTTTATTTCTCACTTACCTCAGACGGTCGCCTTCAAGGAGAACAAGGGATGTCTATGGTGGTCCACGAGACTTATGTCTCTCACTAATGATGATATCTCTTGGTATAACCGTGTGTGTGATGGTGTGCAGATTATTGACTCTTGTGGTGAATTCTCCAATGTGCCTCTTCTTGGTACATGTGGTGGGATTAACTACAACCCTGTTTTGGCACGTCGTCAGCTTGGGTTCCCCCTAAAGGATAAACCTAATAACATTTCGTTAGAGGGTGTGTTCTTTCAGGAGGGTAAAGATCCCCAAGGCTTGAAGGGCAGAATGGTTCGCGCTTGGCGCAAAGTTCATAAGAAAGGAAGGAAGGAGTTGGGTCCTAAGAATTGCATCGCTTTGGAGCCTTACACTGCTTGGGTTAGGAAGAGAGCATCTGAGTATCTCATGCCTTATGGTTATCCGAGACCTACACCTTTGGTTGTGGTTGGGCCTTCAACCCTCCCTAACCAAGGAGTAGAGGAGTTGGGAGACGAAGACCTATCATGTGCCTGGATCCGTGAAAGGGAAGAGTTGCTTCAGCAGATTAAGGAGAAGGATGCTTTGATAGAGTTCCTCGAGCATCAGGTTATTGATGATCCTAATGATGCATGGACTTCTCTACTTTCTCAGTCTTCCAAGTTTTGGAAGAGGAAGTATGACCGACTCGCCAAAGAGAAGGCAGATATGGAGGCAGCCTACGAGAGGGAAGTGAAGAAGCTTCGTGCAACTTATCTTCCTATGTCCCGAGCATTAGATGATTGTTTCTAGGGATCCATAGGATGATTACTTTCCTTTTCTCTTATATATGATTGACAAATGCTGTACTTCTTTCCCTTGATATTATTTGATGAGATATATCCATATGAGATAAACAGTTAATATTTCCAAAATTTGCAAATAAAACCCTAGAGTTCCTTTGAAATAAAAACAAATCATGTGCACAAGCATTGCATGCATCATATGCATAAGCAGGTTTTGTTCTCGGCTTCTGGTCTTGTGGTCTAACTCTGTGCTCTTCATTTATTTTGAAGACAAGCTGACTCACCGGTACTACACTAGAGCCAACTCTGCAAGACTGGTGGATCATCTAGAGCAAGAGAACCGTGAACCCAAAGAAGAAGTCGCCAGACTGAGTGCTTTGATGGAATCATTCCTGGCTGCCCAAAGCCAGTCTTCTCCAACACCTGCAACTCCTCCCCAGAGGACAGTCATTTCTGAGATTGTTTCCTCAACTGTGCCTGCAGCCAGTGTACACTTTGTTCCGACAGCCATGCCAGCCGGGTTTCCGTGGGGGATGCCTCCTAATTTCATGCCTGAGGGTCCTGCTCCAACTTTTGCTTCTATGACGACATCTAGCACGGTCCTTGCCGTTCCTCCTCCTGTCGTGCATACCGTGCCTAGGGTAGACGACACCATCTATCATTCTGAGCCGTCTGAGGGCCCAGATGTTCATGAGAAGATGGACGCTATGAACGATCAATTTCTGGAGCTGCGCAAGGAATTGAAGACTCTTAGAGGAAAGGATCTGTTTGGCAAGACTGTTGTCGATCTGTGTTTGGTTCCCAATTTGAAGATTCCTGTGAAATTCAAGGTCCCTGACTTTGAAAAATACAAGGGAAACACTTGTCCTCTCAGCCACCTGGTCATGTATGCCAGGAAGATGTCAACTCAGACCGATAATGACCAGTTGCTCATCCACTACTTTCAGGACAGTCTGTCAGGTGCCGCTCTACGCTGGTATATGGGGCTGGACAGTGTGAACATCCGATAGGGATCAGCTAAGGGCCATGTCCCAGAAGGACAAAGAAACGTTCAAAGAGTACGCCCAGAGGTGGCGAGAGTTGGCAGCACAGATCGTGCCTCCGCTAGAAGAGAAGGAAATGACCAAGATCTTTCTGAAGACCTTGAGTTCATTCTATTATGAGCGGATGATTGCTAGCGCTCCTTCTGACTTCACCGAGATGGTGAATATGGGGATGCGTCTAGAAGAAGGGGTTAGAGAAGGACGTCTAACCAAAGATGAAGGCTCTTCTGCCAAACGTTATGGGGTGTTTGCGAAGAAGAAAGATGGAGAGGCACATGATGTGACCTCCCATGTGAAACCTAGAAGACCCCCTGTGAGGAGGAAAACTGTGCGTCCCGCCAGTAACCAGCACCAGGTGGCTCACATAGCACCTGTTTTCAGTGATAATCAATAGTATCAGCAACATAGTAACAATCAGCAACCACCTCAGCAATATTAGCAACAACAGCATCGTCCTCAACAGCAGGCCTACCAGCCTCGAAACAGTAATCAAACCAGCACTATTTACGAGAGGAAAAAGATCACTTTTGATCCGATTCCGATGACATACGCAGAACTATATCCCTCTTTGATAGAGAGGAAATTGATTACTCCGAGAGACCCACCAGCTATACCTGCTAACCCTCAGTGGTGGTATAAGCCTGAATTGCATTGTGTTTATCACCCTGGTGCTCCCGGCCACGACGTGGAGAATTGCTATCCTTTGAAGACCAAGGTTCAAGACCTTGTGAGGTGTGGCATTTTGTGCTTTGAGGACTTAGGTCCTAATGTTAAGAAGAACCCATTGCCCGAGCATGGGAAATCTGTCAACATGGTCCAGGGTCGCTCTGGCAAATACAAGGTCAAATATGTCAGTCATATTCGACAATCGTTGGTCGAGTTGCATCGTTTTTTGTGCGAGTACAGTCACTACGGGCACGATCATGATAAATGCCGAATCTGTCCTGTTAACCGGTTGGGTTGTCGCCAGGTGCGTAAAGATCTTCAGGAAATGCTGGATGAGGGAGTCATTGAGATCCTTCAGAATAGGAATGTTGACGAAGATGAACCTGAGGTCAATGTGATTTCCCCAGTATTTCGGATACCCGAACCTGTTATTATCAAGTACGATGGTAGAAAGCAGAAGGTTTCTCCGTCCTTGATCATTAAGCCTGCCGGTCCAGTATCGTATTCTTCCGAAAAGGCAATCCCATTTCGTTACAACGTTGTTGCTGTAGAAGATGGGAAAGAGGTGACTTTGCCATCCTCCTCTGTTGTGAATATTGCTGACGTAAGTGGTTTGACCCGCAGCGGTCGCGTGTTTTCAGCACCACCGAAGCCTCAAGCTAAGGCTGATTTTGTTGAGCGTCCGGTTGGGAATACGGTGAATTCTCCGAATCCGGCACTTGCTGTTAAACCCTCCTCTGTAATGAAAAATCCTACTTCTGTTGGCCCAAGCGGCAATGAGAAAGAAGACTGTGATGAGATGCTGAGGCTCATCAAGAAGAGTGAGTACAATGTTGTAGACCAGCTTCTACAAACGCCATCCAAGATATCCGTGTTATCATTACTTCTGAATTCAGAACCACATAGAGAGGCTCTGCAGAAAGTTTTGGATGTGGCATATGTAGATCATAATGTCACTATAGAACAGTTCGATAGCATTGTTGCAAACATTACTGCTTGTAACAATTTGAGTTTCTGTGACTCTGATCTCCCGGAGGAGGGAAGAGACCACAACTTGGCTTTACACATATCCATGAATTGTAGAAACGACGCCATGTCCAATGTGCTGGTGGACACTGGGTCATCCCTGAATGTATTGCCAAAAACCAATCTCTCAAAATTGTCATATCAAGGGCCTCCCATGAGGCAGAGTGGGGTAGTTGTGAAAGCTTTTGATGGGTCGCGTAAGACTGTGATTGGGGAAGTTGATCTCCCTATCAAGATTGGACCAAGTGATTTCCAAATTACCTTCCAGGTTATGGATATTCACCCATCATATAGCTGTCTCTTAGGCAGACCATGGATTCACGAGGCAGGCGCCGTGACATCCACCCTACACCAGAAGCTGAAATTCGTGAAGAATAAGAAACTGGTAGTGGTAGGGGGAGAAAAGGCTCTCCTGGTTAGCCACTTGTCTTCCTTCTCGTACATAGATGCTGAGGATGAAGTTGGAACTCTTTTCCAAGCTTTATCTATAGTTGAGCCTGTTGAGAAGAGAACTCATTCATTTACTTCCTATAGAGATGCAAAATTGGCCATTGAGTGTGGTGCAATTACTGGTCTAGGAAAAATGATTGAGCTGGAAGACAATAAGTCCCGAGCTGGCATTGGCTTTTCTTCAGGGGTTTTCAATGAGAAAGGGTTGTTCAAGAGTGGAGGTTTTATCCACACTGGTCAGGAGGAAGAAGCTGTTGCTATCTTGGAAGAAGATGCAGAGGATTCTGACAATTTCATCATCCCTGGAGGGGTCTGCAACAATTCGGTCGTTGTGGATATTCCTACAGTTATCCATAAGTCAACGTAATGATCACTTTGTTTAAAAAAACCTTCTCCCATGCCAAAAGGAGAAGTGATGACATTGTTGGCAACATAAATACAATGATATTTTCATTCAATAAATTCATGTTAAATGTTTGTTTTTCCATTTATTTTCCCTTTTTGCTTTTTGCATGAAATTGGTGATCACATAAAACCCTAAAAATAGAATAAAATCAATCTTTTCATTTGCATAATGATTTGCCTTGTTTGATTTCTAAAAGCTTTTCATATCCAAAATCATTATGCAGGTTGATTTCTAAACCCATTGAACATAATGACCCAACACCATCTCCCAATTTTGAATTCCCTGTATTTGAGGCAGAGGAAGATGATGTTGAAGAGATTCTTGATGAGATTACCCGTCTACTTGAGCATGAAAAGAAGATCATTCAGCCGCATCTTGAGAATCTGGAAACAGTCAACTTGGGGTCTGAGGATTGTGTGCGAGAAGTGAAGATTGGGGAACTCCTGGAAGAATCTGTTAAGAAGGGATTGATCGAATTGCTACGAGAATATGCTGATGTCTTAGCTTGGTCGTATGAAGATATGTCGGGTCTAGATACAGACATCGTGCAACATTTCCTGCCTTTGAAGCCTGGGTGCGTGTCTGTGAAGCAGAAGCTCAGAAGAACTCATCCTGATATGGCAGTGAAGATCAAAGAAGAAGTTCAGAAGCAAATTGATGTGGGGTTTCTGATGACTTCTACATATCCTCAATGGGTGGCCAATATTGTGCCCGTGCCTAAGAAAGACGGAAAAGTCCGGATGTGTGTGGATTATAGAGATTTGAATAAAGCTAGTCCGAAAGATGATTTCCCTCTACCACATATTGATATGTTGGTAGACAATACAGCTAAATTCAATATCTTCTCATTTATAGACGGATTTTCCGGATATAATCAGATCAAGATGGCACCCGGGGATATGGAGAAGACAACATTCATCACACCTTGGGGAACATTCTGTTATCGAGTGATGCCCTTCGGTTTGAAGAACGCCGGAGCCACGTATCCACGAGCTATGACTACCTTGTTCCATGATATGATGCACAAGGAGATTGAGGTATATGTTGATGATATGATTGTAAAGTCGAGAACGGAAGTTGAACATGTAGAGCACTTGTTGAAGCTTTTTCAGCGTTTGAGGAAGTACAAGCTTCGTCTAAATCCCAACAAGTGTACATTTGGAGTCCGTTTTGGCAAGTTATTGGGCTTTATTGTCAGCGAAAGAGGTATTGAGGTTGATCCTGCGAAGGTCAAAGCAATACGAGAGATGCCTGCGCCCAAAACTGAGAAGCAAGTCCGAGGTTTTCTTGGCCGCTTGAATTATATTTCCAGATTCATATCCCACATGTCTGTCACATGTGCGCCAATATTCAAGCTCCTTCAGAAAGATCAGTCTCATGATTGGGTCGAGGATTGCCAGAAAGCTTTCGATAGTATCAAAGAGTATCTGTCTGAACCTCCAATTCTGTCTCCACCTGTAGAAGCAAGACCTTTGATCATGTATCTGACAGTTCTTGAAGACTCAATGGGTTGTGTACTTGGTCAGCAAGACGAATCAGGAAAGAAAGAGTATGCTATTTACTACCTGAGTAAGAAGTTCATTGACTGTGAGTCTCGATACTTAATGCTTGAGAAGACATGTTGTGCTTTGGCTTGGGCTGCTAAGCGTTTACGCGAGTATATGATAAATCATACAACTTGGTTAATATCCAGAATGGATCCAATCAAGTACATATTTGAGAAGCCTGCTTTAACCGGGAGGATTGCCCGTTGGCAGATGTTGTTATCTGAGTATGATATTGAGTATCGAGCTCAGAAGGCTATTAAAGGTAGTATCTTGGCTGACCACTTGGCACATCAGCCAATCGAGGATTATCAGTCAATTCAGTATGACTTCCCAGATGAGGAGATTCTGTATCTGAAAATGAAAGATTGTGATGAGCCTACACTCGATGAAGGGCCAGAGCCTGGTTCCAGATGGAGTATGGTGTTTGATGGAGCTATAAATCAGTATGGAAATGGTATTGGGGCAGTGATTATTACTCCTCAGGGCACACATATTCCTTTTACAGCAAGGCTAACTTTCAAATGCACGAATAATATGGCTGAGTACGAGGCTTGTATTATGGGATTGGAAGAATGCATTGATCTAAGGATCAAGCATCTTGATGTTTATGGTGATTCGGCCCTTGTTGTTAATCAGATTAAGGGTGAATGGGAGACGAATCAGCCTGGTCTCATTCCATATAGGGATTATGCGAGGAGGATTTCAACGTTCTTTACTGAGGTTGATTTCCATCATATTCCTCGAGATGAGAATCGGATGGCAGACGCTCTTGCTACGCTTGCTTCAATGATTGTGGTCAAATATTGGAATGAAGTTCCCAATATCACTGTGATGCGCTTGGATAGACCAGCTCATGTGTTTGCAGTTGAAGAAGTGAAAGATGATAAACCATGGTATTATGACATCAAGTGTTTCCTCCAGAACCAGGTTTATCCGCCTGGGGCATCTGTGAAAGATAGGAAGACTTTGAGGAGATTATCTGGCAGTTTCTACCTCAATGGTGAAGTGCTTTATAAAAGAAATTTTGACATGGTTCTGCTCAGATGCGTGGATAGACACGAAGCAGACCTGTTGATGACTGAGGTCCATGAGGGTTCATTTGGTACTCATTCCAATGGACATGCCATGGCTAGAAAGATGTTGAGAGCAGGCTACTATTGGCTGATAATGGAGTCTGACTGCTGCAAGTATGTGAAGAAATGCCATAAGTGTAAGATTTATGCGGATAAGATTCATATTCCACCGACACTCATGAATGTGATTTCATCACCATGGCCTTTCTCCATGTGGGGAATTGACATGATTGGCATGATTGAGTCGAAAGCGTCCAATGGACACAGATTTATTCTCGTAGCAATTGATTACTTCACTAAGTGGGTTAAAGCGGAATCATATGCAAATGTGACCAGGCAGGTGGTCGTGAAGTTTATCAAGAATCAACTCATATGCCGTTATGGTGTGCCAGATAAGATCATTACTGATAATGGATCTAACTTGAATAACAAGATGATGAAAGAGCTGTGTAGTGAGTTCAAGATTGCACACCATAATTCTTCTCCTTATAGACCCAAGATGAATGGGGTTGTTGAAGCTGCTAACAAGAATATCAAGAAGATTATCCAAAATATGGTTGTCACGTACAAAGATTGGCATGAGATGCTGCCATTTGCTTTGCATGGATATCGTACATATGTCCGCACTTCAACAGGGGCAACCCCTTTCTCTCTTGTTTATGGCATGGAGGCCGTACTCCCAGTAGAGGTGGAGATCCCATCAATGAGAATCTTGATGGAGGCCAAGTTGACTGATGCTGAATGGGTTCAGAGTCGTTATGACCAACTGAATTTGATTGAAGAGAAGAGATTAACTGCCATGTGTCATGGTCAGTTATATCAGCAGAGAATGAAGAAAGCTTTTGATAAGAAGGTCAAGCCTCGTGTGTTCCGAGAAGGTGACCTCGTGCTCAAGAAAGTCTTGTCTTTCGCGCCCGATTCCAGGGGCAAGTGGACTCCAAACTATGAAGGTCCATATGTTGTTAAGAGAGCCTTTTCAGGCGGTGCTTTGATGCTTACAACTATGGATGGGGAGGATTTCACTCGTCCTGTGAATTCAGATGCAGTCAAGAAATACTTCGCCTAAAAATAAAAACAGAATAGCTCGCTAAGTTGAAAACCCGAAAGGGCGGCTTAGGCAAAAATGAGCGTCTCGGTGGATTGAAAACCCGAAAGGGCGATCCAGGCAAAAGTTAGAGACATAAAAAATGAATATATGCATCCCGCTAGATTGAGTACCTCATCCTGGGGCAATCTAGGCAAAAATTAGGGATTTGGCAAGTAACCGCATCCTGACAAGACTGTGTTCTACAACTGTCATTCGTCAGAGATTCTTGTTCATTCATCGTCAACCGAAGCTTCGAATACATCGAATTCAGAATTGGTGGAGAAATGGTCATTATGTTCAATGTAGCCCATTTCCAATATATATCACCAATTTCAAACTTGTAAAGATCTGTGGAGTCTTGCCATTTGCAGGCTACCATTCCATCAAGTAAATTCGAGCCTTTATCCAATTATTTGCACTCTTATTTGTTTCTATTCAACAAATGTTTTGCATGTTTTAATTGAGAAAATATCATTGTTTTGAAAAAATGAATTTTTCACAAATTGTTTTTTAAACAAAGTGAACATTCACAATGATAAAGGATACTTAGGAGATCCTCAGTGCTTTCCCAAGGGTGGCATGATCCTCAACAGGGTAAGACATTTGTTCATATCCCTGGCATGACTGTATCCTCTTCCTCCATAATGTGTTGTGGTTTATCCCACTGAGTGGAGTGCTTGTTAAGGTTATTCACCTCCCCTCCCTTCAGCAGAGCAGTGGTCTTCCCACCTTAGCAGATGTGTCCCCTTTGGAAGGTTCGGTATTTGGTGGTTGATCCCCAGAATTCCTTCATTTCCTCAGATAAATCCCCGGCAGAGTTGTTGGTGTGATGGATTTTATCTGTGATGATGTTCACCACTCCCCCCTTCAGCGGAAGAGCGATCTTTTCTCCTCAGCAGGTGATTTCCTTGGTGAGTTTGGTACTTGGTGTTGGATCACCAGTTCCCCCTATATCTCCCTCAGATGGATTCACCAGTAGAGTTGCTTTTGTGGCAGTTTCTGATTGTGCAATGAACTTTTTTCCCCCAGCTGAGACTGATGATTCATCCCTGCAGAGATATTGTTGTCTCTGATCCTCGATAGATTGGATATTCTCCGGTGATCCTGGCTTCCTTCTCTTGAGATGTAGTACCGGGTGTTTGATTCCGGGACCTGTGTGTGTTAGATATGTCTGTTTGGCAGCATTCATCATACATAAATCATGCATATACGTGCATAATTATAACATTCAGATATTCATGTTGCATTCTTTGCCATATATCGTTGTTTGTTGTCTCCTGCTATTTGGTGATATATATATCTCCCCAAGCAGATGTCGGTGTCTGATCCCTCAATATAGAGTCATCCCCTTTAAGCAGAAAGTGTTTATCTTTCCTGCCATATTCCCCACTGAGTTATATCCTCGTGGACGACGGTTGTTTCCACTTCCTCCCAACACATATATTGGGATGGGTTCCCCTATTGTGTTATATCCTCATTAGGATGAGTCTCGATTCGGTTTGCCTTTTTGGTTTGATCCTAAATTGGCCTCTTGTGACTGTCTCTTGGGCTTCCCCGTGGTATAAATGAATAATTGCTCAGTAATCAATAATTATTCACCTTATCCTCAGCGGAGTTTGTGGTTTTCTACCCTTATACCGGTAGTTGTAAATCCTATTTTATCCCCTCAGCGGAGTCCGTGGTTTTCTACCCTTATACCGGTAGTTGTAAACCCTATTTTCCCCCCTTTTGCAGAGTTAACCATTGTTGTTCATCCTAGTTGATGACGGTTACTCTTCCGTGGTTTTCTACCCAGTATCTGGTAGATGTAATCCCCTCTTTGACGGTTTATCATTATCCAATATTCGATATTGATATTCCCTCCTTCTTTTGGATAATTGCTCTGATTAAGCAATTTTATCCCCAGCGGGTCCTCTTTCATTTACCGTTTGCCGGTGATGTTTGTTGCTCCCCTTGATTGGTCATCATTATATACCTAGTTTTGGTATCCCGATGCCTTTCTCTTTCGGTCGATTTATCCTTTATTAACCCAGTAGCCGGTTGTGGATAATCTTCCATGCGAGTATATTATCGACGTTCTGACGGTAATAGACAATATATCTCATGTACTCTTTGGTCGAAGCCTTTTGTTCTTCCCCAGTTGAGTAAGATTCGTATCCCTATTTTGGAATCGAATGTCCATTTCCGTGGTTTTCTACCCAGTATCCGGTAGATGTAATCCCCTCCTTGACGGTTATCTTCATCCAATATTCGGTGTTGATATCTCCCCATTTGCTTGGATAATTACTCTGATTACGCGATTTATCCCCAGCGAGTCATCTCTCGTCTACCCTGTTGCTATTGGTAACGATTGTTTCTCCTGAATTGGTCATCATTATAACCTAGTTTTGGTATCCCGATGCCTTTTTCTTTCCGGTCGATTTATCCTTTATTAACTCGGTAACCGGTTGTGGATAATCTTCCATGCGAGCATATTATCTACGTTCTGACGGTAATAGATGATATATCTCATGCACTCTTTGGTCGAAGCCTTTTGTTCTTCCCCAATCGAGTAAGATTCGTATCCTTATTTTGGAATCGAATGTCCATCCCATAATCGAGTTTGCGTTCTGCCCTCTTTTTTGGATGATGAGTGTTTTGGGAATATTCCCCAATTCACGCTTTGGTTGGTCACCTATTATCTGCCTAGTAACCGGTATCCCTGGTGTTCCTTCCTTCTGCTCCCTATTATGACTTTGGTCCCCTGTGGAGTCAGATTTTCCTGAGTTGAGATATACCTTTCTAGGTCTTCCTCAGATGATTTGGTTGATTGATATCTCTCACCCTTATACCGGTCTTAGATATTCATTCTTCCCGAGCTTGTTGTTCTTTCACTCTTATACCGGTGATCAGATCACATGTCTCATTGAGCTTGTTACCCAGTAACCGGTAACACCTCATCCCGCTGCTTCCCCAGGAGAGTCTTTTTTAAGACATCCCTAGCGAAGTCCCTTAGTGGATTGTTGTTGTCCGGATTTTTTATCCGAAGTATTCATTGCGGATAGTTTTGTTGTATTGCCATATTCCCCAATACATGCATCTTTGAGTCAGCTCGAGTCTTTTCAACGGATTTATTCCCTTTGGAGACTTTTTTTCTCCAGCTTTGAGTCGTGCCCTGCTCACGCAATTTATCCCCTTTTCTATCCCCATGAGAGTCCCCAGTAGAGTCTCTATCCCTAGTGAGTGTATTACTCCTATGGATTGTCAATTTCTCCGGATGTTTTTTCTTCTTTGTGGACACATATCCCCACAGAGTTTGTTTGTTTTGCATACATACATTTGCATTATGAGGTCTCTTAGGGACCAAAATTTATCTCTTTGTTATTATTTAAGCCCATTCTACCTCGTCGAGACGAAGATTTTAACCTTCACTTCTCCGGCTAGAATGACCTTAAATAGGGGCATCTGTAAGACCCCAATTTTGTCCTTAAGATCCCTCATGGCATCATAACATTGCATTGCATAGCCTCAAGGATCATTAGCATCTTGGTTCCCTTTACCTTTGGGTGGGACCTCCTTGTGAGTGGTTTGAGATCACCAAGCATGCTTGAATTGTATATCATTGCTTTTCTCATTTTTGTTTACTAACCAAAAGCACAAAAAATATGCCACTAACATCTTTTTGTTATAGCTTAAGCAATCACCAGGTCAAGAGCTTCAAGAAGATCTTTTGTGCAAGAGATGAGGTATTTTCTTGGGATTAGGATCACATGATTATTATAAGGAGCTTACATGAGCTAGGGTTTCATTTTGAAGCAAGTTCACCCAGTGGTAGAGGCCCAAGTTAATCAAGACATTTCAAGGTCATCTGAGGACCAAAAGTCAATTGTGTAGTCAACTGAGGGCTATGAGGTGGGGAAATGAGTTGAGACACCTCAATCATGTTCAAATACGGCCGATTCATCATTCTAAACATCCATCTTGAAGATTCAAAGGTCATGGCAAAAGTTACTAAAAATGGAAAATGACCTGTAATTCAAAGTTTCCAAATTTGGCAAGTTTTTGGTTCACATTCAACTTGACTTGTCAATGTCAAAGAAGTTTCAAATGGATTTTGGGTGAACATGAAAGTTGTAGGTCTTTGTATCCCCTTTTCAAAAAGTCCTAATTCATGTCCATGTGATGAATGGTTGAGAAGTTATGGTCATTTGATCACAAGGTGTGCATGGAAATTCAAAATGGCATAACTTTTGATACAATGCTCCAATTTGGTTCATTCTTTTTGCAAAATGCTTCTCATGTTCAAGGCATCACAAAATGACATCATTTGGCTCAATTATGCAAAGGAATCATGGCAAGGAGTTCATTATTTTCATACTTGTGCAAATTGAAGAAAATATTCATCATTCATTTTTGGCTTGAGATGCAAGCAAATTGATCATTAAATCATGACCATTGGATAATTTTGAGTGGATTAGAAGCTCGGCATGGGAGATTGCACGTGTATTATGGCAAGGAGAGCTTCATTTGCATTTTTGCAATTGGCTTCATATCTCATTAATCATGATTAACCAAAGGAAAAAGAGATTAGCATTGTGATTAGCATGAAGTATAAAAGGCCAAACCCTAATCATAACTGCATAACAGAACCATTTGAGATCAAAATTCAAGAAACTGTCCAAATTTTCTCTCTCTTCGATTTTGATTTTTCTTCACATAACTCTCAAAGATCTTTGCATATTCTTGTTCCTGGTGCTTCACTGAGCAAGATTCATCCATTACTTGAAGCAATTCATCAAGATTTCGTGCAGTTCAAGTGCTTCCTCATGGCGATGGAATTTGAAAATTGAAGTAGAATCAAGTGGTTTCAACTAATTCTTTGTGCACAAAGCTTCAACAGAAGTTCATAGGAGAAGATCTGGAGCTTTTGAGCTTGTGAGAACGCGTGTACAGCAACCTCCATTTCAAGGTGACTTCAAATTCGATCTCTCTTTTTGCTGATTTTAGGTTATAGATCTGTAGATCTTGATGAGTAGAGCTTGTGCATGTGTTTAGAATTGATTTTGGTTGAGTATTGAGCATGTTATGTGAACTGAAAGTTTGGATCTCAATAATGTTTCTCTTCGATCTGAAGAATCCATGAGGAATTAGATGAAATTGATGTGATATTTGGATTCAGCATTGAAAGAGGATTCGATTGATATGAGCCTTGTTGATTTCTGGAAAAAATTTGTTGGCGCCACCGTGGGAGCCACCGCTGGTTCGTCGGAGAAGACGCCCGAAGCTGTAACTCCGGCGTCTGTATCATGTTAGGGTTTGCTGATGAGGATGCCATGTGTTGCCTTGCATGTGCGATTGATTGGTTGTAATTGCTTTGACCTAAGCCACGCACGCTTTGACTGCTGATTGGGCTGATGACGTCGTTTAATGAAACGGCGCATTTTGATGTTTAAACGTGACCTTTTGATGCTTATGCGCGCCAAGATCCAACGGTTGTGATATTTTCTGGATTTATTCAAATTATATTGTTTCCCTCCATTTCCATGTTCTTTTCCAATTATTTTGCTTGTTTTAGAAAATTCATAAAAAATTCAAAAATAGCCCAATTTAATCCCATTTTTTTTCATAGTTTTGTTTTGATCTCTACTATTTTTTGGTGCTGATTTCATGAATTGTTGATGCCTGGATTTTTATTGGTGAATTTTTGAATCCATGTTGTGCCAAATTGATATGTTGTGTTCAATGCATTGTGAAATTCTCTATGTTGAGCCATTTGATCCAAATTTTTTGCATGAATGATATTCACACATGATATGAATTTTTGGCCACTGGTTTGGATTTTTTCTCACATGTTATCATCACTTTTGACACATAGAGATAAGTGTGACAATTTGTGTCACATTTTTGACATTGAATTGTTGCATTTTTGTTCATATATCATTTGAACCTTTCTGGATTTGATCTTTTGCATATTGATTGGTCATGACATGAGGAACTTGCATAAAAAATATCAAAGTCATTGCATTCATTTCTGATTTGATGTGAATTTTCTAAGTTGGAAGTTCATTTTGTGCATATTTTTTTGTCCTTGCATGACATAGATCATTTGAGATACTTGCTTATTGACTTGATGCTGGTCCTTTTGAGGACACTTTGTGGAGTGTTTGAATGTACATTGTGTACAAGATTGGGTTCTGTTTTGGTCATTTGATTGGGTTTTGAATCATGTCTTTGCACTATGGTTTTGTACATAAACTAACTTTGCTTGTTGTTTCAGGTTTGGACACTTATCATTGATGGTTGAGTTTGTTCTCACTTGTGAGATGCAAATGCATTTGAGTTCTAACCTATGTTTGTTTTGTAGGTTCTAATTGAGGTGGTGAACTCATGAGCTTATTTGAGTGCCAAGGCACTTGTGCATTAAATTGTAAAACTGTGGGAGAGTTTCACTGTTTGTTTTCTGGTTTTATGACTGAAGTATTAACTGTTTAGCTTTTGTACAGGTACCTTAGTTGCTTGCTTGCTTTAGCTCTTGCTTGAGCTTTGGATTGTGATTGATACACCACTCAGGTGGTTAGCTTCTTACTTCATGTAGTCTGAAGTCCTGTCACCTTTTTGGCAGGCATTTTGCTGGCAAGTCCTCCTTCAGAGGCTCTGTTTGTGTTTGTTTACAATTGTGCCAAAGACCTCCAAGATGAGGCATGTGATATTTGATAAGACCTCCAAGAGTAGAGGCAATTGACGGATAAAAGGGATTAGTAGCCAGTCCCCCGTTATTCAGTGAGTCGTTCTTTATGCTCGCACTACGTGCTGATGCTTTTGAACATGTACCCAAGATCTTTGTCTAGAGTCTGTCAAGTGGAATAGGATCTCACTTTCTGGATCCCCATGCTTTCTTTGTCATGAGCTCACCCTGGCCAGGGTTAAGAGCATGAGGTCTCATCCTCATTTACCATCTTTGATCAGCTTCACCCTAACTTTCAATGTTAGTGGTTAAGAGCTACAGATTACCCTTTACAGTTTGGCTTGTTTGTCGAGGTTGATATGACCCCTCTTGACTAAAGCCCACCCATTGTTTGAGCCCTCTTGTATGTATATAGTGTGTGATGTTTGTTTACCCCATGGAACTTTTGATGTGTGTGCTCTTGAACTAGGAGTTTCCTTTTGAGCTTAATTGGAGAATCATTATCATGTTCATCCATGTGGAAGATACAAGATACATTGAGGATCTCTTATGAGACTTGGTTGATTGCTTATGCTTTGTGCTTGCCTATTTCCAAAGGATGGGAGCCACTTGGATCATCTATATGATCTCAAGAGAGGAACTCCTAGTGTGGTTTCATTGCTTATCCCTCACCTTTTTGTTTCCTTAGGACTTAGCCCTTCCTCTTCATCTCTAACCAAGCCAAAACCCTTTTTGTGCAAACATTTGACTTTGTTTTCAACATTAGAAACCTAAGCCTTATGCTTTTGATTTTCAAACTTTCTTTTCATAATACTCATTTTGAATTTAATCTTTATGTCAACTTTGACCATTTTTGTATATACTTCTAATTGGTAAATATAACCATTCAAGTGTGCTTTTTGTGGTTTCAATGATCACTTCTTAATCAAATTTTTTCCATAACCTTCAGCTATTAGGTTTGAGTTATCTTTGTGGTAGATGTAATACTCACCTTTGTCCTTAGTGATGGACAATGAGTCTTCCATGCTTATTATAGGGTTAAGCCCTCACTAGTATGTTGAAGCTATCCTCACATGGTGGACTTGTGGTTTCAGGTTGAGTTTTCTCCCTTTGATAACAAAAGACCTTAAGGCTTTTGGACCAATCAATTCGCTCATTTGTTTTTGAGATTTTTACCCCGAACTACGAGGTTTTGATCCTAATCTTTTCATAAGAGGGTACGTAGGCAATGGGTTTATCCATCCAAACACAAAATGTAAATAACTTGTATATTCTCTTCTCATCTCTTCAATCATGTTTGCACAAATAAATTTTTCACAAGACAACAACCTTCACAAGTATGAAAAGGGCTCCCTAGGAGTACCTAGGATGTTTTGGGTGCCTAACACCTTCCCATTGCATAACCAACCCCCTTACCCAGATCTCTGACATTTTTATTAGTTTTTGATTTGATAAAACTTCTCGGTTTTTGTTCGCTTTCTAACCATTCCTTTGGATAAATAGAAGTGCGGTGGCGACTCGACTTTGTATGATTTACCTTGGATTTAGTCAATATCTCCAATGGTAACGAATACACCGCTACAGATAACACATCTCTTTTACTCATGTGTTGAAGTTCGTTCTTCCCCAGTTGAGTTTGAGCGTGTATTTCCTCAGTGAAGTCGCCATCCCCTGCAGATAACCTTATCCCCATGCCGAGTCCTTCCATTGATTTATTTTCATGGAAAACCCCTCGTGTCTCCAGTAGTTTTCAAGTCGTAGTCTGGCATACACATAGCTTTTTATCCCCTAGAGTCTTTGTCTCCTTAGTGAGTTTTCCTTACAGAATACATTATACTCCTTTGGACTTTCAGTCTCTCTCCGAATTCTTTTCCTTTGTGGCAATATATTCCCCATAAAGATTATTTTAATATTCATATCATATGCATCATGAGGTCTCTTATGGACCAAAATTTGTTTCTTGATGTTGTTATTTAAGCCTATTCTACTGAGTTGATACGAAGATTTTAACCTTCACATCCTCAGTTAGAATATCCTTAAATAGGGGCAGCTGTAAGACCCTAATTTTGACCTTAAGATCCCTCATGATATCTCATCATGTGCATTGGCTTTGGGATCACACCTTGGCATCCTCCTTACCCCTCAGTCATTGGATTTGCATTAGGAGAGATCACCAAGCATATTTTATTGTATCATACTATTTTTTTCTTTGTTTACTAACCAAAAATACCAAAAATATGTCTAAATATGTCCATGTATAGCTTTATTTCTTTTGTAGGTAGTGTGTGCATCCACCAATACCTCATCAAGCTCACAACTAGGGTTTGAGACCCTCAGTGCAAGGAGATTAATCAAGAGATGGTTCACAATGGTTCTAAACATCATATATGGACCCCCATGTTCTTCATTTATTATTTTGATCAAGAATTCATCAAGAGTTTGAAGCTTGTTTGCCTTGGAAGCCCTAATTCATCTGGGTATCTTATGTGACTTCCTCAGCAAGTTTCTTCAACATTTGGTTTAATATATCAATGTATACTTAAATTATACATCATAATATTCCTATATGATCCTCCATGAGTCCCAAATATCAATATAATTTCAAGTTTGCAAGTTGGTTCAAAAAGGTTGACTAGAGAAAGTCAACTGGTCAAAATTGGGGTTCCCTACACCCTATCTCTTACCATTTTTGTCATATGAAAATGCTTCCAAGAGAAAAGTTACTCCTTATGAAATTATAAACAACTTTTATGTTGACATAAAGATCTATTTTTGCTTGGAAAGTCATTTTGTATGTGCCCTAACTTCCAAGAACCATAACTTGCTAAATTATTATGATATGAAGGCCATACAAGTTTCATGACCAATTTTCAAGATGTCCTCTACAACTTTGATTCTTTAATAAATTTCAAATTCAACTTGAAAGGTCATGTGCCAAGAGGAAACATTATAGGTCATTTTGGGCCATTACCATTGAACAATCAACTTTCCTCAACTTCTAAAATGAATAACACCCTCGTGCCAAATCCAAATTAGGTCCTATTTGTGACCATATTTAATAGTATTAAAATATCTACAACTTTGGTGAAGAAACCATTTCCATTTGAATCTCATAGCAAAATTTATTCAAGGTGGAAGAAGTGGTCATTTGACTTGGTAATTAGAAAATTTTCAATTATGTTTGATTTCTCAAACTTCCACCTCAAAATTCATCATGATACAAGCTTCAAATGGAAAAGTATTTAAAATAAAAGTTGTTCCCCTTGATGCTACCTTTTCAAAAAGTCCAAGATCACTTCATTTTGACAAGATTTGAGGAACTTTCACATGGTTCCTTTCATAGGTCTGTTTTGGCAAGATTTGAATTCAATTGACCATTTCCTTTTGCGTGCTTACATGTTAATGTTTCAGTACTCATTGTGAACGAATTAGTGCAAGATCACATCATGAATTGGGCCCAAATAATTTCCCATGCATCCATGCACCAAAGTTGCTAAAATAGGAAAAATTCCAAAGTGTGTGAAAAGCAACTTGCTACCCTATAAATACATATCCATTGTGATCAGAATGAGGATCCCTTATGCCTAAGCTTTGAACCCTTGCATCTCTAGCCTCCATTAAAGGATAAACTTGAAGATTTCACTTGAAATCGAGTTTCAATTCTCCTTCTATTTTGAGATTGAAACTCCAAGAATCAAAGTCTCTCATTGATCCATTTCACTTTCTGCAAGCTTCTAGAGTCGAGCCAAGGAAAGTTGGAAGCAAGATCAAGTTGAATTGAAGCTACCCGAAGGTGATTTTTCTCAAACTTATCTTCTTTGATTCTCCCTTATTTCTAAACTATTTTGCTTGATTATTGGTTGTCTTAAGTCCTACCAATGTAGGCAACAAGATTGAGTTGCTTTGAGGTTAAATTGAAGCATCTCAGATCATGAACCTCAAATTTCAAATCTATGTATCTTTCAATATACTTGGAATTGGATGAAATGGAGGTCAGGTTCGAGCTCCTGAGCATTTTTCCTTTAAAATCATGTCCGCACTTTTTATTTTTGTGAAGGTTGGTGGTGGACCAGTCCGGTGAGGTCCCCCAGAGAAGAAGACCGGAGTTAGGGCTCCGGTGGTGCGTTGGCACTCTCCTAACCTTCTGATTCATTTGAAATATTTTAATCCTGGCCGACCCTTGTGATTACCATCCGTATGACGCGTTGACTGAGGTGTATAGTATGAAGTGCGCGCTTGGCCATCAGATCTGCCACCTCAATTAATGAGGGAGATTTGATGGCCCTTGTTTTTTTTTATTTTCTGAATTTCCATTTAATCCACTTATTTTATTTAATTCATAGAAATTTCATTTTTAATCCAAAAAATATGGGACTTTCACCAAAAATCTTTAAATATTTTTCTCTTCCATATTTTGAATTAAAATCATTTTTTGGATTAATTTTGGTATTTTTCATAAATTAAATGTTTTTGTGCATATTTTTAATTGTTTTAAAATACTTATGTTTTTCTAAAAATTGTGAATTTTTTTGTCTAAGGTCCTTTGACCTTGTTTGACCTAGAATAAATCTCTTGGCCATTTATTTGGTGTTTTGAAGGAATTTGAGGTTTTGACCAAATTAAAATGCATTTTAATTCATTTTGAATGAGATTTTTAATTGATTAAATATTTAAAAATTATGTTGAGTTATTTTTAAGGTCTTGTGATGTTTGAGTTTCTGTTTGGGACATGGTCATGGTTGATTTGACTTTTTTTAATCAAAACCATTGGATTTAAGGGATTGATGAAATGTACATTTCATCTCCGAAAATGAATGGATGGTATTTATCAGATGAAATTCCTCTCATGATCAATTTTTTTTCTATTTCACCTTCCCTCTTCATCTCCATCCATATTATTCCCTATTTCCTCATTTGTCCAATGAAATCTCTAATGTCTAAATGCTAATTGATTCATCAATGACCTTGTGTTAGATGAATCAATACAAGTCTAACTGAGATAGGTCCCTCCCATTTTCTTTTAGTGTGTGGTATGTTTTAGGAGTTTGGTTCTTTGTATCGAATCTCTAACATGCATTAACACCTATATTTTTATTGCCCAACATCAGATAGTTGTGACTTCTACATAAGTCTAATTGCGATTGCTTCACATAGAGCTAAATTTGACCCTTAAAGTATAACATTCTAGTAAGTGAGATTGTGAGTCTCCCATTCTTAATGGCATTGCGTGAAGACTTGACATTTTTTCCTTTCACGAGAGCTAATGGCACACTTGTTGAATTATCCAAGTTGGAGTCCTTCTCATGGAAGATGTCTTAGTTCAATGATTCATACTTGTGAATGAATGGTTGAGTGTTCTCCAAAGAATGACTTAATCAATGAAAACTCAACACTAACATTTGACTAACCATTGACTAACTCTTATTCATTATGCTTTTACTTTCAAGTCATTTACTTTATGCCATTTAAATTTTAGTCATTTATAATTCATTGCCATTTACATTTCATACAACTTGTTTATGTTTAAGTCCTTTTTCACTTTGCTCACTTAAGCCATATCTTGTGATTGTATATATTTGTGTGTGTGTGTGTTTTGATTTTGTTTGTGATTTTAGGATCCTAAAACACCTAATAACAACAAAAACCCTAAAAAAACATTTGGTGGACTGTTGGGACTTGATCTGAGCTTTTGGACTTAGAATTAGGAAAGTTTTTCTGTGCTAAAGGACTTGGCCAATGCCAACATCTGAGACTGAGCTATATTTGACAGTGACTTTCATTTGGTGCAAGACTTGGGATCTCTTTGATTCATCTGCTACTTTGTCTCTATGCTTAAATTGTTATTTTGTTATGGTTTGTGTCTGGTGTTTTGTTCCGAGTTGATCAAGGAGTATTTCATCTGCTACATTAGAAGATACTGAAGATTATTAGCTATTGGAATGCTTGCTTGGATATGGATATCTTTATTTGATGCCTTGATCTTTATGATGTCTGGATATTGCTCATTGCTTATTGCTTATTGTTTGATCAAAATCCAAAGGAAAATAGGTTTCTATATGACATTCTTGTCTATTGGATTGCATCCCCTTGGTCAGATCTTTTCAACCCCTAACTTTTAAATTTTTGCTTAGGGTAGTCCCTTTATCTCCTCCCATTTCTTTAATTTCAAAATCTCTCCCTCTTTTCAAAAACCTTCTTTGCTTGTGATTTCAAACTTTAGACATGTTTAAATTATTAGAAACTTTGGCCTTATGAAATGCATTTTCAAACTTTTTCTTAAATCAAATTTGTAAATAAACTTAACCATGTTGACTTAAATTTTAAAAATACAAAAAGAATTAACAACCCCATTCAAATCTTTGGCCTTTTGGTGCCTTTTCATTTAAATTTTTACTAAAATCAACTCAACAACTTATTTGAAATTTCTACCACGAACTATGAGGTTTTGATCCCTCATTTTTATGTTGGTACGTAGGCACAAGACCGAAGGTCTTATCAAACACAAAAATATAATCAATAAATTCTTTTCTCATCCTGTCGCATTACGCGAAAAAACCGGCGGGAAAAGACACAGAGCCGCCACCGTGCGTTATTTATCCCAAAAGGGGGGAAAGGAAACGCTCGAAGTAAACCTGGAAAGGAAATGGTCTCACGACCAGAGATTGCAAGGATCGGGAGTCGGTTATGCGAAGGGAAGGTATTAGCACCCCTACGCATCCATTGTACTCGACGGGATCCATGCTCAAGAGAATAGAAGAAAGGTTGCTAAATAACTGCTCAAAAACTGCACAAAACTGGAATAGAATACAGATGAAAGAAACGGATGAAGATGACTCGGCAAGATGTCGCATCTTGGGCCTACGTAGTTTGTCAGAAACAAACATCAGAGTCGACGTAGTTCGGGGAAATGGGAAACGTGCTCGCTAGGATATCACATCCTATGCATACGTATCTTCTCTAACCAGAGAAAGAATCAGAGCACTCGTAGCTCGGCTAACGCACGCCGAAACAAAGACACTGAAACGAGACGCTGAGACGTCTAACGAAACGCACAACAGGAAACGGATTACCAATCAACGGACTTACATCCAACTCCACACTAAACAAACCAACGGGAAACCGAATGCCAATCGCTGGACTTATATCAGACTCCGAACACACAAACACAAACAGGAAACCAAATGCCAATCGCTGGACTTACATCAGACTCCAAACACACAAACACAAACAGGAAACCAAATGCCAATCGCTGGACTTACATCAGACTCCAAACACGCGCACAACACCGAGAAACCGAATGCCAATCGCTGGACTTACATCAGACTCCAAACACACACACAAACAGGTGGAAAAAGAAAAAGGGCGCCCGGAGAGATCTGCTCATCTCCTGCCTACGTACCTCATCTGGTATGAGGATCAGGGCGACATAGTTCCCCTTAACAGGGAAAAAACTTCTATCCTAACCAGAGACTAGGGAGATAACAGACTACTAGGGAGACTACGACTCGAGCCTAGAAGTTGTCATGCACACGATCCCTATGTTAAGGTCTCTAATCCTAACTCGCACAGGAAGCAAGCTAGCCTAAACAGCAAGTAAGCAAACAGGTGAACATGTATCACACACTATATGCAAACAATTGGCTCATACAAGGCTGGGCTTTGGTCAAGGGGTCATATCAACCTCGACAAACAAGCCAACTGGAAGGGGTATCTGAGGGCTCTTAACCACTGACATTGACCGTCAGGGTGAGCAGATGAGAAGGTAATGAGTGTAAGACCTCATAGCTCTTAACCCGGGCCTGGGTGAGCTTCAAACAATGAAGGTGTGGGAGTTCAGAATGGGGAACTCTACTCCACATGACTGACTCTATGTACAAGGATCTTGGGTGTTTATTCAAAATGCATCAGCACGTGGTGCGAGCAAGATGAATGACTCAACTGAATAGCAGGGGACTGAATTCAAATCCCTTCTATTTGCCAATTACCTCTTCACTTAGGAGGACTTGAAGTACAAGGCATAAACTTAAACAATCAAAAACATGGCCTCTTAAGGAGGGCTTCAGACAGGTGTCTGCCAAACATAAACGACAGGGCTTCCATACTACATGGAGTTAAAGGTCATTACCTAGGTGGTATGCCAACCACAAGCAAAGCAAAGTTCAAATAATGAACTTAAAGTAGCTAAAGTACCTGTAAGAAAATCAAACAAGTCAATATTCACATTCAGACAAATCAAACAATCAACAATGTTACAACCAATAGGCACACAAGTCAAATGCAACTCAAGTGAATTCACCCAAGGACCTACAACACAACCAAGATTAGTTAGACAAAGTAAATTGCATCTCAAATGATAAGATTGCCTCATCCGTTAGGACTAATTGCTTGAACCTGAAATGCAAAACTCAAAAGATGAGTACAAACCACTAGCACCAAGGCTAGGGTCAAAGGTAAGGCAAAAAGTCAAAACAGCAACCAATATTCAACATGAAGCATATTTAATCAATCATGAACATGTCCTAAAAAGGACCAAGTCAAAAGCATTAAGCAAGGCCATGTAATGAGCAAGATAAGGCAAGACACACAAAAGGTGCATATCATTGGTCATCAAGAATCAAAATTCCATATTAAAACAGAAATGACTCAAACAATTCTGGAAATTTTTATGTGCATACAACATGTCCAACACAATCATCATGCCAAAAATTGTAAATAGAGAAGCTCAATTGATATGGCAATGCAAATGAATAAGATCAACATCAAATTGTGTGACACACATTGTCACACCATACAATCATGTGTCCCAAACAGAGAAGGAAAATGCTAAAAATGCCAAATAAAATCTCAAGCATCCTACAACATGTTAAGAATCAACATATAAAATTTCATGGCAATTGGACAAGTATTGAGAATTTCACATCAATTTGAATGGAGCATGCCACATATGTACACATGTTCAAACAATTAAACACCACTAAAAATCCAGAAGAGATAAAATCATGAAATCACAACCATAAAATAGTAGACATCTCAAGGATCATGTAGAAAAAAAATGGAATTATTTGGACTAACATGCGATTTCTGGTGATTTTTTGAATGAGCATTCATAAAATGAAATAAAAATTGCAAAACATGAAATAAAATGATAATTGAAGTGAGAAATTGGAATTTGCACGGCTGAGGATCGAAGGGAGGATAAGCGCGGCATGTAAAACGGTGTCGTTTTGGATAAGTGGAAGTGAAATTAAAAAATGAAGAAGCGCTCGCATAGGATCGAGCTCAGGACGTTAACATGACATGCGCTTCTACAGTGAAAACCAGCGCCTGAACCAGAAGGGAACCCTAACATGCATGCACGGCGGCGCTATGACGGAAACCACCGTCTTCTTCATGAAGACGGTGGAGGAACAGTAACTGCTTCCAATTTTTTTTGCAGAATCGGCCAAAATTTATATCATTCGAATCGTTATCACACGAGGAACACGAATCCATCATCAAATCATATTAATTCATCATAACAAATGCAAATCGAGCAAAAACATCCATGCACTCAAAACTTCAATTCGTCATATCTCCATCAATACTCAACCGTTTTTCAAGATTTTTATATCAGTGTGCTCAAGAAGCAAGGCTCTACAAGTCTATGGCAATAAAAACAAGAATTAAGAGGTTCGAAAAACCTACCTCTTGAAGATCCAACAATGGCAGTAGTGGATCCAGGTGTCTAGCAGCATCCAAATCTCTTCTATCAACCTTGCTATGACTTCTGAAGCACGAATCAACTCTTGGAAGGGCTTGGATCTAGCTCAAAGTTCAATTTCCATTGCCATGTTCTTGAGCTTCATATGCTTAATTCTTCACCAAATTCTACAAATCAAGGCTGGATCTATGCTAAATGATGATCAGAGAACACAAATATGCAAGAAAATCAAGGTGTTCTGTGGAAAAAATTTGAATTATGGTGGAGAGAAATTTTGGAGGGAAAGTTTGAATCTAGATCTAGAATGATGAATTCTGAAAATTCTGTTAGGATTAGGGCTTTATATGATGTGTTAATCCATTTGCTAATTAGAATTAAGCATGGTTAATGAAAGTTTAGTGAGAAATAAGGTGTAGTGCAAAAATTGATTTTTCACCCCATGCATGCAACATGCACGTGAACAGTACCACATGGTCATGCAATTTCACTTAAAATCATCTTATGAACGTGTTGGAATGGTTAAAAAGCTCATATGATGCACCAAATTCAAATTCATGATTTTCCCTCCAAAATGAGCATGAATGAGCAAATGGTCATGTGATGAAATTTCATGCAATGTGATGAATGATTTGGAAAATATATGTCATGAGGAGCAATATGCAAAAAGAGGCACTCAATTTGGAGTTTTAGATCAAAAGTTATGGCTTGTTGAAGTTCCATGCACACTTGGCAATGATTTAATCATATCTCCTCAACCATGCATCAGATGCTCATGATCTTGGACTTTTTGGAAATGGGAGAGAAAGATCTTCAACTTTCATGTTGGACAAAATTTCATTTGAAGCTTCTTTGATGTTGGAAAGTCAAGTTGAAAGTGGTCCAAAAACTTGCCATTTTTGGAAACTTGAAATTACAGGTCACTTTCCATTTTGGGAAACTTTTGATCTGGCTTCAAAATCTTCAAGGTAAATGTTTGACATGTTGAATAAACCTCTTTTGGACATGAATGAAGTGTCTCAAACCATTTCTCCACCTCCTAGCCCTCAGTTGACTTGCAGTTGACTTTTATGGGCCCCAGATGACCTGAAACTGCACTGTGGACTTTGAGCCTCTAGCACTTGGTCAAGTTACTTCAAAATGAACCTTGGTTCACATATGCTCTCTAGAACAACCATAGGGCTTTCATCTCAAGAAAAACCTTGCTCTTTTGCACTGAGGAATTCTCCTTATGCCAGTCTTGACTGATGAGATGCAATGCACTATGCAATGTTAATGTAATGTTAGTAACCTAAAAAAATAAAATGAATGCATGAATGGGGGGTGCAAATTTGAGGTGCTACAGCTGCCCCTATTCAATCAACTAGGAACCTGAACGGATGAGAGCAACGGCTGTCATACTTTCAAGGTACACAGGGATTGAATACCAAAGAACCGTAGAATTTGCACTATGCGGGGGATGAACAAAAGAAACAGTCGACTTGATATACACTGATATCAAGGAAAGCGGGGCCATTTACCGATGGCGGCTTGTGGAAAAGTCGACTTGATATACACTGATATCAAGGAAAGCGAGGCCATTTACCGATGGCGGCTTGAAACAGTCGACTTGATATACACTGATATTAAGGAAAGCGAGGCCATTTACCGATGGCGGCTTGAAACAGTCGACTTGATATACACTGATATCAAGGAAAGCGAGGCCATTTATCGATGGCGGCTTGAAACAGTCGACTTGATATACACTGATATCAAGGAAAGCGAGGTCATTTACCGATGGCGGCTTGAAACAGTCGACTTGATATACACTGATATCAAGGAAAGCGAGGCCATTTACCGATGGCGGCTTGAAACAGTCGACTTGATATACACTGATATCAAGGAAAGCGAGGCCATTTACCGATGGCAGCTTGAAACAGTCGACTTGATATACACTGATATCAAGGAAAGCGAGGCCATTTACCGATGGCGGCTTGAAACAGTCGACTTGATATACACTGATATCAAGGAAAGCGAGGCCATTTACCGATGGCGGCTTGAAACAGTCGACTTGATATACACTGATATCAAGGAAAGCGAGGCCATTTACCGATGGCGGCTTGAAACAGTCGACTTGATATACACTGATATCAAGGAAAGCGAGGCCATTTACCAATGGCGGCTTGAAACAGTCGACTTGATATACAGTGATATCAAGGAAAGCGAGGCCATTTACCGATGGCGGCTTGAAACAGTCGACTTGATATACACTGATATCAAGGAAAGCGAGGCCATTTACCGATGGCGGCTTGAAACAGTCGACTTGATATACACTGATATCAAGGAAAGCGAGGCCATTTACCGATGGCGGCTTGAAACAGTCGACTTGATATACACTGATATCAAGGAAAGCGAGGCCATTTACCGATGGCGGCTTGAAACAGTCGACTTGATATACAGTGATATCAAGGAAAGCGAGGCCATTTACCGATGGCGGCTTGAAACAGTCAACTTGATATACACTGATATCAAGGAAAGCGAGGCCATTTACCGATGGCGGCTTCGACTAGAGAGGCTTGATGTTCACAACGGAACCAGACAAGACGTTTACCGACGACTCTACTGGGGATTTTGAAAAGGTACATGACCAGACACTTACCGATGACTGGAAAAAGAGGATACACAACCAAACGTCAACGGACGAATGGGAAAAAACTCGACGTTTACCGACATCGAAAGATGATGTTTACCGACACCAACAAAAGGACGACCAGACATTTACCGATGACTGGGAAGGAACTCAACCAGACGTCAACGGACGAATGGGAAAAAACTCGATGTTTACCGACATCGAAAGATGATGTTTACTGACACCAACAAAAGGACGACCAGACATTTACCGATGGATGGAAAAAAGATACTCAACCAGACGTCAACGGACGAATGACCAGACATCAACGGATGAATGGGAGAAGAGAGACCACGACTAGACGCCAACGGACGAATAGGAAGGACTCAACCAGACATCAACAGATGAATGGGAGAAAGAAACCACGACCAGACATCGAAAGATGATGAATGGGAAGAGAAACCACGACCAGACGCCAACGGACGAATGGGAAAGACTCAACCAGACATCAACGGATGAATGGGAGAAGAGAGACCACGACTAGACGCCAACGGACGAATAGGAAGGACTCAACCAGACATCAACGGATGAATGGGAGAAAGAAACCACGACCAGACATCGAAAGATGATGAATGGGAAGAGAGAAACCGAATGTTACAAACATCGAAAGATGATGTCTTCTGACACCAGAAGAAAGGAGACCCACACGGGGATCAACACGACACCTATTGGTATCACAAGGATGACATCTACATATGTCAAGACAAGGCCAACCACTTGTTGGGGACTACTATGGGGGAGTCAAGCTTTCCTTTCACTTACAGGTGAGGAAATAAACCTCACTGGGGGTTACTAATCCTGGATGCTGTCAGGAGCAACTGCCGCAAATGTGCCGTACAGATGTTGAACCATGATTCACCTTTGCTGGGGAACTGATCCAAGCTTGCAAGATACCATGGGAGCAAAACTCCTGCTGGGAAAGCAAGTGATCACTTTGCTGAGCGCACAATCCTGATTCACTCTCTCCCCACTCTGTGGGGATTAGCACTGCTAGGGGGTGCATACTGATTTGTCATTCTTGGAACGGCACAGAAACCAACTCAACTAAGGAGTCGCTTGTTGGGGAAACACCAACCTCTCAACCATGCTGGGGAAACCCATTCTGAAATCAACCCAGACGACCCAACTTCGTGATGCTGAGCTCTTCAGAGCAACATCTTCACCGACCGGCTAAACCAATTTCGGTAACCACGGCTCGGGGCTAGTTTATGCTTGCAATGCTAATGCATGAGTTTTTTTTAGCGTAATGCTCCATAACCATGGAAATGCTACACAATTGATGATGCAGTATGCTATGCTTATCTAAATGATGAATGCATAAAAACCTATCCCCCTCCAGGGGCAACACTGGGGAGCTCGAGGAACTCTGCTGAGGAATTCAATGTCATTCCAATCTCCACCCTGCTGGGGGAATAGCACTGCTGCTGGGGAAAGGATAACCCTTACTGGGGATGACCTCCGTTGAATCCAATCCACTCGGGGACTCCGCTGGAAGAAACAATCAATGTCCACTTCCACTGGGGACAACTACCAACCCACGGGAAAGATAAACTCTACTGGGGATAACTTTCCCCGAACTTGATCCGCTTGGGGGCTCCGCTGGGAGAAACAATCAATGCCCACTCCTCTAGGGAAACAGCAACCTCTCAACCATGCTGAGGAAAAACATTCTCAACCCTTCTAGGGGAAACCATACTCAGGCCTGGCTGCTGAGGAACAAACTCTCTCAACCCTGCTAGGGGAAATGACCAACCCTGCTGGGGAGATACGGCCTACTTGACACGTACCGCCCGTCGATTCGTCAAACACTGGCATTCACCATCCAACCACAGTGTCAACTTTCCACTTTTGAGAACTCCCATACTCATCTTGTCTCTTCTGATTCATCACCTTGTATTCTCGGCTATTCTAGGTTTCGAGACAATCGATCTTCTCAGATCCGGGCCAACTCTCTAGTCTTCAGACTTTGAAGAGTCTTCTTGATTACCCTTTAGGATCGTCGCCATTCTTTCACCGTTTTTTCACCGTTTTTCTATCCCTTGCCCCTGATTGGACTCTGCGGGGATCTCTTATCAAAGTGCTTCACATCACAACCTGCAAGTGAGTGAACATAGCTAACAACACCTGCAAAAGAGATCGTTAGATAAAACCGTGCCCCAGGCGTGCCAAAATTTCAACACCTAGGTCACTCAAACTTCCAAATAAGATTTCCAGATATCAATCCTCTGAACATGCATTGGAAGGGATCTCCATGTTTCAAAATGCAAATATTCTTTATCAAACTAAACGGATGTTTTTGCAATCAAAGCGGTAATGAAAACAAAAACAAAATTATTTGACTGAACATGCATTTATTGACTGAAAAAGGTGGCTCATGACTGAGCAACACAGGAAGCAATCCCTGAAATGAGGTAATTGCGCACAAAAGGAAAAATATATCCTAATGGCAATGTGAAACCATGATCTCATCGGGTTCCAACTCAATTACACCCCATACACGAGCGAGAACGGCGTTGCCCCAGTAGACGTACGCACCGAAGATCGATACCCAGGACACAAGCTTCGTACTCAGCCACCATTGTTGGTGCATTCAAATGTTATCCGGGCAACAAAAGGAATGTGGGATCCCTTTGGCGTAACCAAAGCATCACCAACTCCGCTTCTATTCACGCTAACGACCCCATCAAACATCAGAACCCGTTCGGATTCAGGGTCAGGCCCCTCCTCCGGGATCGGTTCCTCACAATCTTTAGATTTGAGAACCTCGAGATGTCCTCATCAGGGAACTCAAACTTTATCGGTTGATAATCCTCAACGGGCTGCTGGGCGAGGTAATCAGACAGTACACTCCCCCTTACTGCTCTTTGAGAGGTATACTGTATATCAAAATCAGTCAAAGTTATTTACCATCTCGCAACCCGTCCGGTCAACGTTGGCTTCTCATGCTGGCTTCTCAAACACATACTTAATCGGATCCATCTTGGAAATCCATAAAGTAGTACGAACCAGCATATACTGTCTCAGTCGACGAGCAGCCTATGCCAAAGTACAATAAGTCTTCTCGAGCAGTGAATATATTGTTTCACAGTCGGTAAACGTTTTGCTAAGGCAAATTGCATGCTCTTTTCGACCAGGCTCGTCATGCTGCCCCAGTACACACCCCATAGATCCCTCGAGGACCGTCAAGTACAGAATTAACGGTCTCCCTCCACAAGGGGGCATCAGAATCAGAGGCTCCTGCGAATATTCTTTTATTTTTCAAATGCCCCTTGGCAATCATTACTCCATCTGATCGTTTGATCTCTTTTTTTCAACAGCTGAATATAGGTTCACTCGTGGCTGTTAGATGAGATGTGAACCATGAAATGTAGTTCAATCTACCTAAGAGACCACGAACCTCCTTTTCTGTTCTCGGTTCAGGCTTTTCTTGTATTGCTTTTTACTTTTTTTTTACTTTTCTTTTTCTTTTTTTTATAACAGGATCAACCTTGATTCCTCTTTCGCTCACAATAAGCCTTAGCAACTTACGGACTGCACTTCACAAGTGCACTGATTCGAATTCAACCTCAGTCTGAATTGTCTCAACCGGTCGAACAATTTGGCCAAATCTACCAGATGCCCCTTTTCTGTTTGGGACTTTGCTATCATGTCATCAACATAGCATTCGATTTCATGATGAATCATATCATGAAACAAAGTCACCATGGCCCTCTGATACGTGGCACCGACATTCTTGAGACTGAATGGCATCACCTTATAACGCAAAGTGCCCCATGGTATGATGGACGTTGTTTTCTCTATATCATCTAGCGACATTTTGATCTGATTACAGCCAGCAAAGCCATCCATGAAAGAAAACACCGAGAACTGAGCTGTATTATCTACCAACACATCGATGTGATGGGAAGTCACCTTTCAGACTGGCTATGTTCGAATCCCGGTAGTCCACACACATCCTCACTTTCTCATCCCTTTTCTCGGCACCGGCTTCTGCTTCACTGGAGGACAATCTTCTCTCAATGGTAGCTTGTGCACAACAACATCGGTATTCCACCCTGGCATATTTTGATAAGACCGGGCGAAGATATCGACATACTCTTTCAACAGTGCTACCATTCTGCTCTTGACATTTTCCTCTGAAGCGGCCCCAACCTTCACTTCCTTTCTGACCTCCTCGGTGCTCAGATTAACAATCTCAACTCGCTCCTCGTGCGGTCGAATCACCTTCTCCTCTTGTTTTAACCACCTGGCTAATCTTCCAGCAGATCACAATCTTCTTCGCCTTCTTCTTCGGCATGATAGATCGGATTGTCGAAGTCATTCAAAGGTGTAACCGAATTGTTATCAATGAGATCCGGAGAATTATTTTTTGAAGTCGAAACGAGACAAATCAAAAGGAGGAAAAATGAAAACAAACATTGCCATTTTTATTTTTTTAAACTGCAAAAATAAATGAAAAACAGGGAACACCGCTTTTACTACAAAAACATCCATTTATTAATGATGCAAAATGTTGCAAAATGAAACACATGAGGTGGCCCTTACAATGGACCAATACGTTTCGGGCAAAACGTATGGCTTTCATGCAAACAGAATTGAAAAACAGAAATACTACTCTTCATGATGAGTGACAATGATGATCTTTGAGGCCTTCCAGTTCCCTGGTACGCGTGATTTTATCCATGAATCAAGCTCGCAGTCACCGTCAATCTCTTCACCCACTGTACAGGCGTGACCTGGATTCAACATTCCAGCACTGATGAACGGGAACAGTTGACGACGTCCTCTGTTTTGCCCAAACCAGTCTTGGTCTGGCTGATAGCCAACTCCAAACATATCTGCTTTCACCACAATGTCTATGATCTTTCCCCAGCCTAGGGCTTCTCCGTTCTTTACCACTTCCATGGCCTGCTTGTAATAAATGGACAGCTTTTTCTCTTTCTCAGCAACAATGGCATTTTCCACCTTGACGGTTTCAACCGCCAGACATGGTGTTTCACATATTACACCGTCCATTTCCACATTCATCATACTCTGAGTTGTTTCCCTCATCATTACACACCCATTTGTAGCGACAGCTGCACAACAATTATCACCACCAGGGAAAGCTCCACTCTTCCTCAGATGCCTCTGGAGCACAGACACTGGAGTTTTTAACTGATCTTTGTTCGTTTCCTCCATTTTTCCTTTGCCCTTTGACATCACGTTCACCCCCACAGGACCATGCATCGGCACAGGGTTAGAATTATCATTTGGCGTCGGTGCAAAATCGATGGCTTTAGAATCCACCATATCTTGGACGGCATGCTTAAAAGCTCTACAACCCTCAATGTTATGTCCGGGTGCCCCAGAATGGAACTCGCACCTGGCGTTCTCATTGTAATTTGCAGGCCTCCAATGTAGTTCTACAGGAACCAATATTCTCGACTGAACTAACCCAAGATCCCTCAACCTCTTAAACATAAGGGTATAAGTCACGGGTGGCTTATCAAACTGACGGTCCGTCGTCCCCTTCTTCACTTGGCACCCAACTTTTTGTGCTCTCTGTTGAGGTGGTTGTTGTTGCTTTTATACATATGGATTACCAACAGGAGACATTACTGTAGCAGCATACGGGTGGTAACGCTCCTTACCATGTTCCTTTCTGGTATGCACACCACTGGATCCAACCTCCTCCTTGTGTTGACTATTGCCAGAGGGCTTCTTTACTTCGGACGACGGAGCGTTTCCCTGACTTTTCTCCATTCCCAACCGGCTTTCAATCCTCTCCAACCTCTCAGCAATTGCTTTTTGCCCCAAGGCGGGCCCTTGAACGACATTGAAGAACTCCCTCATCATCTCTTTCAATTCGAGAATGTCGGCGTTGGGTGGATCCATCAGCTTGGATTTGTTGAGTCTGGCAGGATATCTGAGCGGAAGAGCTATACGCACCGGTTAACTACTGACACCTACAAAACAGCAAACAGGTTAGTATGACTCACACATGCAATGTCTATCCATATGAGGAAGATTCTGTCCTTTGATTCTGGCTTCATCAAGATAGATAATAATTTGACAATAACATTCGGACATCAGGATGTCTCTCAACCAGAATCTCAATCAATGATATGCTCCCCATATGGATAGACACGGGTTAGATGCATATGAATGCGAAATGGGATTGATGCAAATGCATGAATGCAAGTCACTGTGCATCCTCCAAGTCATCTGGAGATCAACTGTATTGGACTGGTCTCTGAACTGATTACACCCATCTGAAGGACCAAGTAACCATAAACCCAACTTGGGGAGTTCCGAAATAAACGGAACTGGGGATATACCACCATCATCACATGAACATCTACTGAACGGTTACCAACAGGATCCTCTGAACAAGTACCCTTGGATTCAACACGGGGATCCGAAATAAATGGAACCCGCTGATAAGTACCACAGACAGAATTCCGGCGTCTCAGAGATAACTATCCATAAATCCATCTGAAACAAAGTCACCATCAGTACCTGCAAATGATTCATTCCCGCCCCACTCACGGGTGTCATCTAGGCCAGGGTAAGGATAAGAGAAACGCAGGATAAACAACCCTTTTAAGAATATCATCATATACACACCAGATGTATGCAACGATAATACCCCATCAGGATCTGAACTGCTCGTGATACCATGTTCCGCTAAGTGGCGTCATACCACCCGCTTCCCAAGAATCACTATATTCCTATGTATCCTAGAGTTCACTCATAGCCTGGGTATTGGGCCTTTTACCTCTAGTAACTCCCACCCCACAGAGCAACAGATACACAGTCAGTACAATGATAATATGATGCATGCAAACATATATGCAAATATACAATCACAGCATAATAATGAATGTAATAAATAAAGCAGTAAAAGCAACCAACACTATCCTAAAGAGCGCTAGGATTGACTCGCTTAGGGAAGATGGACCAGCAAGAGGTCAACTTCTTATAGTCCCCAGCAGCGTCGCCAGCTGTCGCATTACGCGAAAAAACCGGCGGGAAAAGACACAGAGCCGCCACCGTGCGTTATTTATCCCAAAAGGAGGGAAATGAAACGCTCGAAGTAAACCTAGAAAGAAAATGGTCTCACGACCAGAGATTGCAAGGATCGGGAGTCGGTTATGCGAAGGGAAGGTATTAACACCCCTACGCATCTGTCGTACTCGACGGGATCCACGCTCAAGAGAATAGAAGAAAGGTTGCTAAATAACTGCTCAAAAACTGCACAAAACTGGAATAGAATACAGATGAAAGAAACGGATGAAGATGACTCGGCAAGATGTCGCATCTTGGGCCTACGTAGTTTGTCAGAAACAAACATCAGAGTCGACGTAGTTCGGGGAAATGGGAAACGTGCTCGCTAGGATATCACATCATATGCATACGTATCTTCTCTAACCAGAGAAAGAATCAGAGCACTCGTAGCTCGGCTAACTCACGCCGAAACAAAGACACTGAAACGAGACACTGAGACGTCTAACGAAACGCACAACAGGAAACGGAATGCCAATCAACGGACTTACATCCAACTCCACACCAAATAAACCAACGGGAAACCGAATGCCAATCGCTGGACTTATATCAGACTCCGAACACACAAACACAAACAGGAAACCAAATGCCAATCGCTGGACTTACATCAGACTCCAAACACACAAACACAAACAGGAAACCAAATGCCAATCGCTGGACTTACATCAGACTCCAAACACGTGCACAACACCGAGAAACCGAATGCCAATCGCTGGACTTACATCAGACTCCAAACACACACATAAACGGGTGGAAAAAGAAAAAGGGCGCCCGGAGAGATCTGCTCATCTCCTGCCTACGTACCTCATCTGGTATGAGGATCAGGGCGACGTAGTTCCCCTTAACAGGGAAAAAACTTCTATCCTAACCAGAGACTAGGGAGATAACAGACTACTAGGGAGACTACGACTCGAGCCTAGAAGTTGTCATGCACACGATCCCTATGTTGAGGTCTCTAATCCTAACTCGCACAGGAAGCAAGCTAGCCTAAACAGCAAGTAAGCAAACAGGTGAACATGTATCACACACTATATGCAAACAATTGGCTCATACAAGGCTGGGCTTTGGTCAAGGGGTCATATCAACCTCGACAAACAAGCCAACTGGAAGGGGTATCTGAGGGCTCTTAACCACTGACATTGACCGTCAGGGTGAGCAGATGAAAAGGTAATGAGTGTAAGACCTCATAGCTCTTAACCCGGGCCTGGGTGAGCTTCAAACAATGAAGGTGTGGGAGTTCAGAATGGGGAACTCTACTCCACATGACTGACTCTATGTGCAAGGATCTTGGGTGTTTATTCAAAATGCATCAGCATGTGATGCGAGCAAGATGAATGACTCAACTGAATAGCAGGGGACTGATTTCAAATCCCTTCTATCTGCCAATTACCTCTTCACTTAGGAGGACTTGAAGTACAAGGCATAAACTTAAACAATCAAAAACATGGCCTCTTAAGGAGGGCTTCAGACAGGTGCCTGCCAAACATAAACGACAGGGCTTCTAGACTACATGGAGTTAAAGGTCATTACCTAGGTGGTATGCCAACCACAAGCAAAGCAAAGTTCAAATAATGAACTTAAAGCAGCTAAAGTACCTGTAAGAAAATCAAACAAGTCAATATTCACATTCAGACAAATCAAACAATCAACAGTGTTACAACCAATAGGCACACAAGTCAAATGCAACTCAAGTGAATTCACCCAAGGACCTACAACACAACCAAGATTAGTTAGACAAAGTAAATTGCATCTCAAATGATAAGATTGCCTCATCCATTAGGACTAATTGCTTGAACCTGAAATGCAAAACTCAAAAGATGAGTACAAACCACTAGCACCAAGGCTAGGGTCAAAGGTAAGGCAAAAAGTCAAAACAGCAACCAATATTCAACATGAAGCATATTTAATCAATCATGAACATGTCCTAAAAAGGACCAAGTCAAAAGCATTAAGCAAGGCCATGTAATGAGCAAGATAAGGCAAGACACACAAAAGGTGCATATCATTGGTCATCAAGAATCAAAATTCCATATTAAAACAGAAATGACTCAAACAATTCTAGAAATTTTTATGAGCATACAACATGTCCAACACAATCATCATGCCAAAAATTGTAAACAGAGAAGCTCAATTGATATGGCAATGCAAATGAATAAGATCAACATCAAATTGTGTGACACACATTGTCACACCATACAATCATGTGTCCCAAACAGAGAAGGAAAATGCTAAAAATGCCAAATAAAATCTCAAGCATCGTACAACATGTTAAGAATCAACATATAAATTTTCATGGCAATTGGACAAGTATTAAGCATTTCACATCAATTTGAATGGAGCATGCCACATATGTACACATGTTCAAACAATTAAACACCACTAAAAATCCAGAAGAGATAAAATCATGAAATCACAACCATAAAATAGTAGACATCTCAAGGATCATGTAGAAAAAAAATGGAATTATTTGGACTAACATGCCATTTTTGGTGATTTTTTGAATAGCATGCATAAAATGAAATAAAAATTACAAAACATGAAATAAAATGATAATTGAAGTGAGAAATTGGAATTTGCACGGCTGAGGATCGAAGGGAGGATAAGCGCGGCATGTAAAACGGTGTCGTTTTGGATAAGTGGAAGTGAAATTAAAAAATGAAGAAGCGCTCGCATAGGATCGAGCTCAAGACGTTAACATGATATGCGCTTCTACAGTGAAAACCAGCGCCTGAACCAGAAGGGAACCCTAACATGCATGCACGGCGGCGCTATGGCGGAAACCACCGTCTTCTTCATGAAGACGGTGGAGGAACAGTAACTGCTTCTAATTTTTTTTGCAGAATCGGCCAAAATTTATATCATTCGAACCGTTATCACACGAGGAACACGAATCCATCATCAAATCATATTAATTCATCATAACAAATGCAAATCAAGCAAAAACATCCATGCACTCAAAACTTCAATTCGTCATATCTCCATGAATACTCAACCGTTTTTCAAGATTTTTATATCAGCGTGCTCAGGAAGCAAGGCTCTACAAGTCTATGGCAATAAAAACAAGAATTAAGAGGTTTGAAAAACCTACCTCTTGAAGATCCAACAATGGCAGCAGTGGATCTAGGTGTCTAGCAGCATCCAAATCTCTTCTATCAACCTTGTTATGACTTCTAAAGCACGAATCAACTCTTGGAAGGGCTTGGATCTAGCTCAAAGTTCAATTTCCATTGCCATGTTCTTGAGCTTCATATGCTTAATTCTTCACCAAATTCTACAAATCAAGGCTGGATCTATGCTAAATGATGATCAGAGAACACAAATATGCAAGAAAATCAAGGTGTTCTGTGGAAAAAATTTGAATTATGGTGGAGAGAAATTTTGGAGGGAAAGTTTGAATCTAGATCTAGAATGATGAATTCTAAAAATTTTGTTAGGATTAGGGCTTTATATGATGTGTTAATCCATTTGCTAATTAGAATTAAGCATGGTTAATGAAAGTTTAGTGAGAAATAAGGTGTAGTGCAAAAATTGATTTTTCACCCCATGCATGCAACATGCACGTGAACAGTACCACATGGCCATGCAATTTCACTTAAAATCATCTTATGAATATGTTGGAATGGTTAAAAAGCTCATATGATGCACCAAATTCAAATTCATAATTTTCCCTCCAAAATGAGCATGAATGAGCAAATGGTCATGTGATGAAATTTCATGCAATGTGATGAATGATTTGGAAAATATATGTCATGAGGAGCAA
This sequence comes from Lathyrus oleraceus, assembly GCF_024323335.1. Classification (NCBI taxonomy): domain Eukaryota; kingdom Viridiplantae; phylum Streptophyta; class Magnoliopsida; order Fabales; family Fabaceae; genus Lathyrus; species Lathyrus oleraceus. The sequence goes on from NC_066581.1 coordinate 187,977,164, forward strand.
TATGCAAAAAGAGGCACTCAATTTGGAGTTTTAGATCAAAAGTTATGGCTTGTTGAAGTTCCATGCACACTTGGCAATGATTTGATCATATCTCCTCAACCATGCATCAGATGCTCATGATCTTGGACTTTTTGGAAATGGGAGAGAAAGATCTTCAACTTTCATGTTGGACAAAATTTCATTTGAAGCATCTTTGATGTTGGAAAGTCAAGTTGAAAGTGGTCCAAAAACTTGCCATTTTTGGAAACTTGAAATTACAGGTCACTTTCCATTTTGGGAAACTTTTGATCTGGCTTCAAAATCTTCAAGGTAAATGTTTGACATGTTGAATAAACCTCTTTTGGACATGAATGAAGTGTCTCAAACCATTTCTCCACCTCCTAGCCCTCAGTTGACTTGCAGTTGACTTTTATGGGCCCCAGATGACCTGAAACTGCACTGTGGACTTTGAGCCTCTCGCACTTGGTCAAGTTACTTCAAAATGAACCTTGGTTCACATAAGCTCTCTAGAACTACCATAGGGCTTTCATCTCAAGAAAAACCTTGCTCTTTTGCACTGAGGAATTCTCCTGATGCCAGTCTTGACTGATGAGATGCAATGCACTATGCAATGTTAATGTAATGTTAGTAACCTAAAAAAATGAAATGAATGCATGAATGGGGGTGCAAATTTGAGGTGCTACACATGCCCACACTCTATTTTCTCAAACATCATTTATACCCAAAAACATATGCACACAAAAAAGGGCTCCCTAGGAGTACCTAGGAAACTTTGGGTGCTAACATCTTCCCTCCGTGTAACCAACCCCCTTACCTGTAATCTTTGGCATTTTATTAGTTTTGATTTGAAAACTTCTTACCCTTGGGTTTTGCTCGTACTTTTCCCTTTTCCTTTGGAAACAATAAAAGCGCGGTGGTGACTCTAGTTTTATTGACGTCAAGTTTATCTATAGCTTGATGGTCATGAATTTACCGTTACATGCTCTACTCGCTGGCTAAGACAATATATGTTGACTCACACTACCTTGTTGATCTCAAAGATGGACCCAATCAAGTATGTTTTTTAGAAGCCTGTTTTCATAGGAAGGGTTTCCTATTGGCAAATGATTTTAACATAGTATGATATCCAGTATACAACTCAAAAATCCATCAAGAGTAGTATAGTCACTGATTACTTGGCTCATCATCCTATAGAGGATTGTCAGCCAATGAAGTTTGAATTTCCTGATGAAGATGTACTGTTTATCAGCCAAATCAATGAAGATTGAGAGACTCGTCACCCAAATCTGATTCCATACCGAGAGCATGTTATGAAATTGATTCCATACTTTGAAGAGATCATGTTTGATCATATTCCAAGGGAAGATAATCACTTAGCAGATGCAATGGCTTCTCTGGCATCTATGTTCAAAGTTAAATGGGCGAATGAGCCCCCCCATCAACATTATGAGGTTGGATGAGCCAGCTTTTTGCTACACTAATGATTAAGCACAGGATGATAAACCTTGGTTTTATGATATCCAAAGATACCTTGAGAAACAGGAATAGCCGGAGGATGCGTCTATCCCAAACAAGAAAATACTAAGGAAGTTGTCTGCCAGGTTTTTCTTAAATGGTGATGTGTTGTATAAAAGAAATCATGATTCTGTTTTTGCTCAGATGTGTGGATAGACATGAAGCAGACATAATTATTGAGGAGATTCATAAGGGTTCATTTGGAACTCACTCCAATGGTCATTCCATGGCGAAAAAGATTCAGAGAGCAAGTTACTATTGGATGACCATGGAAACTGACTACCACATTCATGCCAAATCATGTCACAAGTGCCAAATTTATAATGATAAAGTGCATGTTCCTCCCATGCCTTTGAATGTTTTGACTTCTCTGTGTCCCTTCGTAATGTGGGGTATTGATATGATTGAATGCATTGAGCCCACTGCTTCAAACGGACAACGTTTCATCTTAGTGGCTATTGACTATTTCACCAGGTGGGTAGAAGCTGCTTCCTACGCCAACATGAATAAATAGGTGGTTGCTCATTTTATCAAACAGAATATCATTTGTCGTTATGGAATACCTAAGAAGATCATAACAGACAATGGGTCCAATATCAACAACAAGATGATAATGGGGTTGTGCAAGAGTTTCAAGATTCAACGTCATAATTCCTCTCCTTACCGCCCAAAGATGAATGAGGCAGTTGAGGCAACCAATAAGAACATTAAGAAGATAATGCAAAAGATGCTTGTAACCTATAAGGACTGGCACGAGATGCTACCTTTTGCTTTACATGGTTACCGTACTTTGATACGTACCTAGACTGGGGCAACTCTAGTTTCATTGGTGTATGGTATGGAGGCAGTCTTGCCTGTTGAGGTTGAATTCCCCTCTCTAAGGTTGATGACAAACATGAAACTCGATGAGACCGAGTGGGTGCATAATAGATTTAATCAGTTGAACCTCATCAAGGAGAAAAGAATGGATGATATCTAGCACAGACAATTATATCAAAAGCGGATGAAGAAGGCATTCAATCAGAGAGTTCGTCCTTAGAGTTACAAAGTTGGTGACCTCGTCTTGAAAAAGATTATTCTTCCTCAATCGGATCCCAGGGGCAAGTGGACTCCGAATTATGAAGGGTCATACATTGTAAATAAAGTCTTCTCTGGAGGATCCATGATGCTTACAACTATGGATGGTGACGACTTCCCACTCCATGTGAATGCAGACGTAGTCAAAAAATACTTCGCATAAAAAGGACCCGCTAAGTCGACGACTTAGGGAAAAAAGGGCATCCCGACGAACCATAAAAAATTAATAAAAGATTCCGGAAAAAATTAAGGATAAAAAAAAAGTACACCCGCTAAGTTGAAAACCTGAAATGACAGCTTAGGCAAAAAAAAGGTATCCCGGTGGATTGAAAACCGGAAAGGGCAATCCAGGAAAAAGTTAGGGATTTAAAGTGAACGACTACGTCTTGCATCGGATCTGTTGATTTCATCTTATTACTATAGTTGGAAACCCCGAAGGGTAGGAATAAATTCAATCATCTTCTTCAAAAAGAAAATGGATGAGAGCATTAAGGTCATAAGGAGTTATAGTCGAATCTGAACCTGATGGAGATCCATTTTCTTATTGTCATTCTTGTAATAATATTTTATTTTTGCTTTTGCAATTACCTCTTCCTAGGAATTGCCTCCTTATGTAAATGCCTATTTACAATCAAATTCTCAATCAATAAAAAAAATTCATTCAAAAGCTTGTTCTTTATATTTCCTTTGTCTTTTTTGTTTGTTTGCATAAACGTCCGAATTTTTGGTAATCATTGCATTTGAAAATGTTGGGCTTTACGTGACATGATAAAAAAACATTTGAATATTCTTGTGATTTTGTGTGTGGTCGGGTTGGTAGACAAAGTGGCCATGCTATACCTGGGGCATTTTGGGTGTGTTTTGGATTGTAGGAGTGATGTTCACTCGCCGATGTACGACATACCAGCAAGAAAGCAAGAATCAATGGGATAACTTTTAATATCGCTTTGTTCTCCAACAAGTTTGTTAAGTTTTCTTTTCTCCCCAAACAGAATATGTGGCTGAAGGGGATGACTGATGAGGCCCTTGGTTAAGAGTCCTTATTCCCCAGTTGGTACTGGAATTTTTTCATCTCCCCAGTAGATTGTCAAACAAACAATCCATGTCCGGTAGGTTTTTGATTGATGTGATTTTCTTAGTAAGGAATCCTTATTCCCCGACAGTTATACTTATTGGAGAATGTTTATTCCCAGAGCAGAGTTTAATCCCTAGTTGTGAGAACTTTCTCTTTTCCCAAATGAGCCTTGGTTGGGATTTTTCCTATTCTCTGGTAGAGTTTCATTGTTGAGACTTCTTGTTCAAGACTTCTCACATCTCCAGCAGAAGAGGTGCGTTTCCGAGTTTCTTACGCAGAGCTCACCAAATTTTTTGAGAAGAACTACAGTGCTCTGATTCTTTTGTGATACGTAGGCATTGGGTTGCAAAGCCTAAGCGAGCGCAATAATAATTTTTTTTTGTTTGTAAATAATTCAATCTTTCTGCATGCATTCCCTTTTAGTTTGTAAGCTTTAGGATATACATAACCTTTTGATTAGAACAACAAGAGTGGATCCTGTAGGGTACTACAGACGTGAGGGGTGCTAATACCTTCCCCTCGCGTAATCGACTCCCTTACCCATATCTTGGTTGCAAGACCATTAGATTTATCCTTTTGTAGGTTTACTAAGTGTTTCCTTTCCCTCTCTTAGGATAAATAACATTGATGGTGACTCTGTTTTATGTGTGCGTTTTTCGAGATGCCACATTGGCCAACGAGCACGCGCATCCCATTTTCTTTATTCGTTATTTTATTTTATTATATGAATGCGATTCAAAATCACCAAAGGATTCTTGGCCCAGTGGATGAGGGGGTTGACCCCCCCCCCCATGACCCCAAGGTCAAGGGTTCAACCCCTAATGTGTGCATTTGTCCCATTTCCTTTATTTTTCACCCCATTTATTTTCCATTTCATTTGATTTTTTTACCACTTATATTTATTTTTCTGAAAATATTTTCAACACAAACTCATATTATTTTTGCCTTTACTATTTTATTATGCTTTATACTATTTCGTTTGAGCAATTTTTCATTGACTTATGAGGTCTTGAACTTGGATAGCTAATGAAGTCTATTAGATCATGATATTGGTTATGGATGCTTGAACCTTCTATGTTCCAAATCTACTAATGAATGATCAAGGGCTCATTCATGGTACTTTCAGGTATAGATAGGTTACCTCTATATCAACCAACTTGGATCATTTGACATATAGATGAAGCTTTTATACATGTTAATTTGTAGTTTAATTTGATTTATTATGTTTCTATTGTAATACTAATCCACTAACCATTATTGTTAACTTGTTTATATTGTGCATTGATCATTATAACTTGTCTAACCTAATCATTTAAATTAATTCATTAACCTTTAACCCTTGAGTTGGTATAGTCTTCCTTTTGTCAAGATATTGATAGATGGACTTGGGGTTCACATAACTTTCATTGTTACAAATCTATTGTAAGTTGATCATTTGATCATATTTAATACTTTGCATCAATGATTAGTTATCCCCTGACGCGTCATACTTTGAATCTTTTGACCTAAGGATAGATAATCCTCAAGTGTTGAACTTGTACATACTATTAACCATACTTAATTTTACCAACTTTCATTACCACTAACCATTGTTATTGTGGCTTTACCATTTTTACTTGGTTATTTACTTTTATGTTATTACCTTGTAATTTATATTCAAGTATTCATCATACTCATTGTATAAACTCATCATGCATGTTTATTATTGTAATTTATCTTTATTGTCATCATACATTAAAAACAACAAAAACATGATAAAATGATAAGACAAAAAAAGATTCATTCCACTTGCAATCAACTTGGACTTAGAGGATCCCATTTAGGACCTTTGCTTGGAGGACATTTTCATACTTTGTGATACTTTGCCTTTAGATTTGAATTTCATCTGTAACTTGCATACCGGTTGTAAGAATGGCATCATGGTACTACCTTAGGGAGACATGTTTGTAATACCATTATCTTTTGTTTAGCTTAGGTCATTTTTGCACACACAAGGCTTTCTCTTAGGCTACCTTACAATGAGACCCTTTACTTTCCTGTTGGTTACTTTTTATATCTGTTACATTACCCAATTTCATAATCAAATTCAAAATACATTAAAACTACGATTAGTATTGTGCGTCATGAGCCTTAAGTGGTGGAGAATGAGTAATAGTTGAGCTTTCTTATCCTTACTCTGATTATTTTGGACACAAGATGCTCGACTTTTTTGTCTAGAATTTTCACCTCCACCCATAGACTTTAGTGCAATCTAATCACAAACTCTTCTTTATAAACCCTTAAGCAAGGTAAAATCAACACAACCCATTAAACTCATTTTTACTCCTTACGGCACCACCCTAAAAACACTTTTATCAAAGGTAAAATCAACCAACACATAAATATTTTTCTACTCCAAACTACGGAGCTATGATTCTTCACCACCCGATGAGTGATACGTAGGCACAAGGGCCACAATTCTTGGTGAGCACAATAATAAAAAACCCAAAACCATTTCTTTCACACGCGTCTTGTAAATAAGAATAAATAGAAATAAGCGAGATAAATACCCACATACGCAGACAACCTAAATGGTTCCCATCGGATACCATGGATGTGAGGGGTGTTAATATGTTCCCCTCGCATAACCGACTTCTGAATCCAATTCTTAGTTACTATACCGATTCTTTATCCGTACTTCCGCTTCCCGTGTGCACCCTTTTTCTTTCGAGGGTTTTATCGACTATTTCCCCTCTCCTCTCCGACATAGAAATCCAAATAAAATTGGTGACTCTTATATTTTTCCCTTTCTCTCTCTCTCTCTCTCTCTCTCTCTCTCTCTCTCTCTCTCTCTCTCTCTCTCTCTCTCTCTCTCTCTCTCTCTCTCTCTCTCTCTCTCTCTCTCTCTGATTGAGGAGGCATTCTTTAGTTCAATCCCAGTTTCGTTACCCCAACAGCGACAAATGAAAAGTGACTTATTTGATAAGAATGATGAGCAGTCCATTGTAGAATTTTATGCTAAATCCGCCTCTCATTTTATGCAATGCAAAAAGGGAATATATTTCCAATCATATATGGTCCCCAACTATTCTAAAAGCTCTCTAAATTTCATATTTTTGGATTTTTCTGCACATGTGTATTGTATGTATTTACTGCATTTCTTGTACTGTTATTGTACACTACTGCAACGGCTCATGTATTGGTAGTACACCTGTATGATATTGGGCTTGAATGCTTACACCTTGTATGTTATTTTCACCCAAGATGCTTGTTTGCATGTTGATGTTTAGAATTATGGGATCATCATAATTCAATGGTTGGCCCGAGCTTGTATTTCATGTTGATAATGGTGATATCACTGCTCTTTGATCCTTGGCTGCCTCGTTACAGCCTTGCACCAGCTCATGCTTTGTGTTTGCATTGATGTGTTTGATACCCAAATTGAACTCTTTTGCACTCCCCTTATGCTTGCTCTTTTGGATCAATCTTGCTTGTAAATTTATAATGTTTTTGTCAGGCATAACATAACTATGTCTTGCATTTGCTCATGGTTTGAATGATGATGAAGCTCTTGTGAGGGCAGTTATGTATTCACCGTGGAGGGAGTTTGAATGATGATGATGATGTTGCTATAATTTGACATACCTTGTCATGGGAGTTTGGATAATCGCTTGAATTTGCATGATGCACATTTGATTAAACCGTGTTTAGATTATATGGCCTTGTTTTTCCCCTTGCTTGATAAATGAGCATCCCAATGTTGGACCAAAATGTATGACTTTGCAAGTGTTAGCATGATGGTTAGCTTGAATTTATCACAATGATCTCTAAACCATGCCTTAAGTACTTAACTTAAAATCATGCTTGAAATGCCTTTTATATCACATTGGATTCTTGACAAAAATCGATTTGAAAATGAATGAAGCAATCTTGAAATGAGATCTTTGACCATGAATGGATAACTTTGCCAATTTCTTGTCATCTAAGCAATGATGCACACTTTGCAATCTCCTTTGAATTTTCTTTGACCAAAGTAAACTCTTCATGACAATGTCTTGATTATATACTTTATTTTAAGCATAATGATCCTTGAATTCTTCAGTTGTAATTGATATGGAACACGACTACATATCTGAGCATGTTGAAAACAAACATCCACCTTGAATGCACAATGGTTTGATGTACAATAATATGCAACAAAAATAGGCAAAACCCTAATCCACCAAGGTAACAAACAAATGTCTTGAGTGATCTTGATAACACTCTTAGGAAAGTAACCATAGCAAAACCTAACTCCCATATCTTATACTCAAACCAATAGATGACCATGCTTGAGGATCAATGTTATGAGAAATGTATGATGAATGAATGATATGAATATTGGGGTAAAAATGAGGGTGTGACATAAATACATTGAATAACTAATGCACCTGGACAATATATAGATCAAATACATTATTTATTCAATAAATCTAAAAAGTAAATCTTATAAATAGAATCAGAGAGAGTATTTATTATCTTGAGTGATTGTAGATCCAATGTGTTTGGAGGCACCATCGATGCTAGAAATATAAATGAAACATTATCGAATGACTTTGGTGAGGACAAAGATGTCAGAGGTGGAGGTGGAAACTGAGTTTTGAACAAATTAGATGGTTTTTACGGTGATTTTGGCGATTTCATAGTTGAATTTGCATAAATGTTTTCTCTTACAATAATGTGTATGTTCTTCAAATTTTCTAGAAATTTGTTTGTTGTAGTCTCAACTTGTGAAAATGAACATTGGTGTTTGATGGTGGTTTATGAGCAATATATGTCTCAATTTCTTCTTCGTTTCGTGGTTCTGAATTTATGTTAAGATTTTTTTTTATTTGCAATTTTTGTTGTACAAATTTGAGTGAATATGATTTTTTTTTAGATGTTTCTCTAAGTGAAAGACAGCATACTTGAATTTGCTCATTCAAATCATTTGTAAAATTTGAGAAACTTCATTCATAGATTTTTCGAAATTTTATAATTTGTAAAAAAATTCCTAATATTTGTAGATGAAGAGTATTGAGGTTGATGTTGATAGTTGTTGCAGTAGCTTGAGTATCCATATATATGAGTTATATGTATGTGAAGTGCATGGATTAAGTGATCGTGATGGAAGTAAAACATATAGGAGAATTGAATAAGATGAAGTAGTGAAGCATTGTTGAAATGGATATAGCATGAGAGATCTTCAAATTAAAGATGAAAGTCTTAATTGTTAGGATGCTATAATTATTTTTTGCTGAAAAATAAAGAAAATCAAACGAAAGGCAAACTAACTAGTTAAAACAAAACAATTTTTTTATTTATTGGATATCTCAAATCAAAGAGATTACTTTGTATAATATAACTAATGGATAATAAAACAAACGCACTAAAAACTCAACTAAATAATAATGAAAAAGTTCAACTAATAATATTAATTGTAAATCAAATTTAAACATCTTAATATTTTATTTAATTCTTATTTATTTTTGTTTCAATTGTAATAGAATGTGCTAGAAGAATGAAAAAAAAACTTATCAATTATACATGTTTGCATATTGAAACTTTTTTTAAATTGTGGTCCAAAGTAGTGAAGACAAAAAGATTCGATAGAAATAAAAAAAGAATAAGAGATATTAAATAGATTAATAAACTACACCGTTATAATTTAGTTTGAATAACAACCTTACAACCCCTTCTATTTCTTTCATATAACCTATTTTTTTATTTTTTTTATTTGAACATTTTTAATATTTTCACAAAATAAATTTATATTTAATTTTGTAATTCTTTTTCACGAAAATGATATTTTAAAATTTGAAAATTGGATAGAATTTTAAAGTTTGGAGTTTTCCTTGCAATACTCACTAAAATAACTCTAGTAATATGAAACTCGGGTATGAGATAAGTAAAATTTATAGGGTATTATTCAAATTTGTTGACTAATTTGTATCTCAAGTAATTTGATAAATGATGATAAAGGAAATAATTAGAGAGATTAAGAGAGAAGAGTATATTATTGGAATGAAATTAAGGGTATTACAGTTTTACATAGATGTGTTACATCTTTTATATATGATCATATTTAAGCATGGTAATATAACTCATACATGCGGTATCCATTTGAATCAGTCCCGAATTTGACGGGGAAAACCGGTATTGATTAGATTTGGGTTTAGATTTGGATTTTCCCTTATTATAAAATATGAGGACGAATCGGATAATCGGGACACTAGTACCCACTCTGAAACCATCCTCGAAGTCGCCCAATTTATTTTATTATGTACTTTATTATTTTAGTTTTGATAATTTATAATCTAAAATATGTGTTTAATATTTTGATATTTTGATTTATATTTATTATTTAAAATATTTGAAATGTATCTAAGAAATTTTTTGAGTTTTTTTTTTAAATTTTATTTTAGTATTTATAATGTAATTTGATTTTGGAAAAATAATATTTTTATTAAAAAAATTAATTTCACTAAATAGATGGTAATAGGACGGGGATACCCGAACCCAACACAAACTCGGACGAGCTTGAGTTTTAATTATCCATCCTCTATGAGGATTGGGACGGGGATCAGAGATTATTTTGGGATTCGAGTTTGAGTTTAGGGGAGGTAAAAATCGTCTCTGATCTGTCCTGTTGTCATGCTTAATCATATTACTAAGTAACTAACTTCTAGTTAGTAACAACATGCACAACTAGAATTAACCATATACATGGTTATCAATAACCACATGATTAACAATCAATAACCACTTACTGAACTATCAATAGTCATTACTGAACTATCAATAGTCACATACAGAACTATCAATAATCACTCAATGGACTGTCAATAACCACATATTGAACTATCACTAATCACATGCAGAAAAGTGAATTACACATTTAATCCTTCCTAATTCAGTTTCTCCAAACTTCTCATTCTTATTAACCTCTTAAGTCTTTCAAATCTTGTTTGCTTCAGAGGCTTTGTCAAAATATCACTTAATTGCAACTCAGTTTCACAATGTTCAATGTTTAATCTCTCTTTACTCACTTTTACTTCAAAATATGGTGGCTGTTTCACATAAACTTCTTCCTCTAAAGTTCCATTGTAGAATGCAGATTTCACATCCAGTTGGTGCATCTTCCAACCTTTGTAAGTTGTTATGGCCACAATCAGACTATGGTAATAATTTGTTGGATAATTTTAAGTTACTTGATAAATGGTGATAAAAGAGAGAATTAAAGAGTGATTGAGATAGAAGAGTATATTATTAGAATGAAATTAAGGGTATTACAATTTTACAAATATGCGTTACATCATTTATATAGGATCATACTACTAACTAACTAGCTTTTAGTTAGTAACCACATGCACAACTAACATTAACCACATACATAATTATCAGTAACCACATGTTTAACTATCACTAATCACTTAATGAAATATCAGTATCCACTTACTGAACTATCAGTAACCACATGGAGAACTATCAACAACCACTTTATAAAAGTGGAGGTTGAGCACTTTATAAGTGAGAGGACTCATACACCTGTTACCTTAAGATTTTGGATGGATATGTGGTGTCTCTCTCATTTGCTTGGGTAAGTGTTTGACTTTTAGGTGAGTGTTTGACTCAATGTGAATGCTTCCATCTCATGATGACCCAACATCAATAACCACATATTGAACTATCACCAACCACATACTGAACTATCAATAACCACATGCAGAAAACTGAATTAAATATCTAATAAAATAAAATTAAACTTGTATATTCATGATCAAGAGTTTATCTAAACTTATTATAAAAATTTAAATTTAGAAATTTAAGTTTTAAGATTTTAATTAACGATTATTAAAACAATTAATATATCATTCAACTTGAATATATTTTTGATAAACATAATTAAATTTGTATTTAAAAATAATTTTTAATAGTAGATAAATTATTACAATTTTTTTTCTTATTTCTCATATATTAAATATGACTTTTGAAGTCATGCATGTCAATTGATCACTATAAACACCAACAACTACATGCTTAAAAATATATCATAAAAAATTATATTAATTTTCATTTATTTTTCACATATTTTTGTGTATGTTAAATGAAGTGATAATAATAATTATAAACTTGTACATAACATTTTTCACATATTAAATATGACCTTTGGAGGTTATACCGAATAATATATGAATAATATAAGTCTTTTTTAAAAAAAAAATACAATTTTCATTGTTTTGAGAAAGTATAAAATCAATCACTTATAACTTTAAACTTAGACAAGTAATATTATTAACATTAACTTTTTATCTCTTATTTACATATAGAGGTATTTTCATCTATTTTTTTTTCACACTTACTTATAAGCAAAATTTGAAAATTATATGAATACCTTACTGATACTTAAAAAAAATTGCTATCTCTATAACTATTTTCATATGCTATTAATCTATTTGAATATTTTGTAGGCTTTGTTTATATATAACTCTTTTTATGTTATCAATTAATAGCAAATAAAAATAATATATATATATATATATATATATATATATATATATATATATATATATATATATATATATATATATATATATATATATATATATATATATATATATATATATATGAAAATATTTAAAAATACATTTTAATTTAATAATTAAAGAGTTTATGAAAAGAAAAAAAAGAAACTCTTCTACATAATATATAATAAAAGTCAAACCACTATGGTTGCTACTACAATAAAATCACTTGTTATATGCCAATATTTAAAAAATTATAATTTACAGGTCATCGCAAACAAACTTTGTTAAGGTTTAGGTTTTAACATGTTACTACAAACTTTATGAGAGATTAGACTCACACAAATCATTCTCCCATCTTTTATATATACAGTTTTTTTATTTATTTTTTCACTTTTATCTTTTCTTAATTTTTTTACATTAGGCTTAATATTATGTTTTTTATTAAATATTAGCGACAAATTCATGTACTTGCTCAGCTAATGCTTACAAATATTTGTTGTGTATGTTTTTTAATTGTGCGTCTACTTTTGACCATCACAATATAACATTTATTTTTTTAGTGTAATTTTGTAGATTGTAGTAGTAATTTTTGTTTTCTTCAATACTATTACATTCATTAAATCGACTTTAATATACTTAATTTTAAGAATAAATATAGATATGTTTTAATATGAAAAATCATTCATGTCGAAGAATGAACTAAGAGCAGCATTTGTTTGTTTTTTTTTAATTTACAAATGGACAATTTCGTAATTAAATTCATTATTTAAACTATCACAATATCATAGAACAAGAAATCATTGATGCTCTTTATAAAATTCTAGATTGATAAATTTGAGTGCTACATTGTATCTTTATTAAAAATATATATAAATTTTTATATTATCATGTTGTATAGATGAATTTTATGTTTTCTCCTTGCACAATAATTATATCTAAGTGACTTAATTATCTATATGAGTGATTTCAATAACTATATAAAAAAACATTTTTTAGTAGTACTATATTAAAAATCAATATAAATTTGAATACAAATTACTATTATAAAAGTGACTACAACAAAATAAATAAATAGCAGAAAATTCAAAATTACAATTGGTTACATCGAGTCTGCAACCGGTTACACATAACTCCATAATGTTTCATCCAAGGCCGGTAGCCTATTACATCCCCATTGTAACTGATTACAAATAGTTCATTTTCACCAGTTGGAATGGTGATAATCAGTTACACCCTCGATGTAACTGGTTACACCAATTTGAATTAGATTTTTCACTTAACACACCACCTTAATTCAAGTCTTCCATGTTCAAGTACTTCTTCAACCTCTTGAATGCTTCAATCGAAACTCCCTTACTTAGCAAATTGGTCACTTGATCTTCATTTCTATAATGCTCAAATTTCAACATTCATTCACTACCAAGCTCTCTCAAGTAGTGAAATCTCATATCAATATGCTTGCTTCTTCCATGTGGAATTGGATTCTTGGCATGATTTATAGTAAAAATTATCATGAGTATTACAGCCTCACCCTTTTAACTACATAATTCCTTCATCAAATGCATCAACATTTGACACACACACAACAACATTGCAATATACTCGGCCTCACAAGAAGAGAGTGCCACAACTGGTTCCTTCTTAGAACACCAAGAGATTGGTGTTTCACCATACATAAAGATGAATCCAATTGTGGATTTTCTGTCATCTTTATCGCCACACCAGTTTGAGTCGATATAACCAAGCAATTTATAACCTGTACCTCTGTCAGTTGCAGGAAACATGATTTTGCACTCAATCGAACCTTTGATGTATCTCAAAATTCTCTTAACTGCTGCCAAGTGTGATGCCTTTGGCCTCTCCATGAATTGGCTCACCATACCAACATTATATGCCAAGTCCGGTCTCATGTTGCACAAGTAACACAATTATCCATTCAGTCTCATATACTGAGTTGGATTAACCTCATGCTCATCTTCATTCTTTGACAACTGCAACCTTGGTTTTGCAGAGGTAATGTCCATATTATAATGATCCATTTCAAACTTCTTTAATATCTCAAGAGCATAACTCCTTTGATGCATGAACAAATTCTTCTTAGACTTGTGAAACTCAATACCAAGAAAGTATGTCATAAGACCAGGGTTTGTCATCTCAAATTCCTTCATAAGCTCGAATTTAAACTTTAAAATAGAACTTTCATTGTTGCTCGTAATCAACAAATTATCCACGTAGAGACAAATAATTATCACCCTTTTATTTGCATCATTATTCACATACACACCATGTTCAGATACATATTTTTTGAACCTTATATCCATTAAGAAGCCATTTATCCTAGGGTTCCAAGCACTTGGAATTTGCTTCAGCCCATACAAGGTCTTCCTCAATCTATAAAAATTGGACTCCTACTTTTTCACAATAAAACCATGGGGTAGTGCCATATATATCTCCTCTTCTAATAGACCATTCAAAAATGCAATTTTATGTTCATTTGATAGATGAACTAGTTGTTGTTATTTGCAATTCTAATAACTAGTCGGATGGTTTTAATCCTTGTTACTAGTGTGAATACTTCATCAAAGTCTATTCCTTCTTTTTGCAAAAATTCCTTCGCCGCCAATATGGCCTTGTGCTTGACAACTTCACCATTGGGATTTACTTTGACCTTGTACACCCATTTCACATCAATAGGCTTCTTTCCTTGAGGTAGATCAACTAGTTCCCAAGTTTTGTACTTCTCAATTGACTATGTCTCCTCCTTCATTGCACAAATCCATTTTAGATTACTCAAAGCCTCATCTGGTTATACGGGTCCAGATTCAGCCATGAGCACAAAATGGACAAAGTCACCATTGTCATTGACTTTATTATTTAGGAACAACTCACGATCTTGCAGTCTTGCAGGCATGCCTCTAAGCCTTGTTGATCTTCTCACATTCTCTTCAATTTGGGCTTCACCGACTGTTGTTCCTGCACTTCCAAACATTACAAGAACTGTTTTTGAGTTATTGTAACCGGTTACTAAAATTTTGTTCCTCATGGGACATATGTTAAACTTGATGCTTCGACAACCGGGTTGACAAGATGCGTCAGAACCATTATAATAAAAAGTACTAGATGATGGAACAGAAAAGCAATAAATAACATAATTAATTGTTTACCCAGTTCGGAGAAACTACACCTATGTCTAGGGGGTTGAGTCCACGAGCTAAGAAAGCAAAATCACTTATTACACTTATTAGTAGTTTAGTAAAATTAGTCTTATAAGAAACAACAAACCCTACGTTGTTCAATATCTTTTCCTAACACTAACTTTCAATTTAGAGTCTCCCTCTTAACCTAAGAACCTACTCACTTTCTTCTCTGCCACAAAACCAGTCACAAGGCAAACAACCATTAAACCCCAGTGATCAACTTTAATCTTAACATGATAAAAGAATGTTGCATATTACAACTCTACTAGACAAACCTTCTATGTCAAGTTACTGAAACATAGAGGTGTACATGAAAATAACAAGGACTCTTTTAAATCCTAGTGTCATATCTCAATTTAGTCTGGGTATTTTAAAACTTTCATTCATCTGACTTTACTTCACTTTCCATCATCTGCATAGCACAACATGTATTTCATCACACATAATACCTAAAATATCGACCAGGATAAATTTTTGGATCTATAGATAAACTGGTTGAATCAATTTTCAAATGTACATAAAATTAGCAGGCGAAAAGTTTCGCAATCGAGCTTGCAGGCGTCAATTTTATTAATCTACGATTCACGTAGTTTAACTTGGCGTGCTCGTTTTAATTTTTTGACTACTTTTTCAGTCGTATTTTGATCAGCCTGAGCCTTTTCAATCTGATACTTTTTACTTTAAAATTTGATCAAAGCATGTATGTTTTCGACATGTTTATTTTACGTTGATCATTTTAGTGCATTCATTGTAATTTTTTGGGCATTTTTACCCCTGGTTTATATTCATATTCGGTCATTTTACTTTTATTCTTTTGTCAAAAGATTCAAAAAATTTAAATAGAATTTCTCATGCTTTCACTTTAATTTATCATGTTTATTTTAAAAGACGTAAATTTTATTTATTTAAATTTATTTAAATTTATTTAAATTGATTTTAATCAATTAAAGTATCTAGAAGAGGCATTCTAGGCATTTTAAAATTTCTCAATAATTTGTGGTTCTTTGATTTGATATTGGCCTTCGAATTAAGATTGATCAATGGCTCATGCTTGTAATCCTTGTATTCCCTCAACATCCAATTAAAAAATAGAAAGAAAATAAATAACAAAAAAAGATAAGTTGGCCAATGAAAGATGAGATTTTCCTCTCTCCCATGTGTCTAATGCTAAGAGGAGAGAAAAGAACATCTAAAGAAAATTCTCCATTCTTAAAGTGACATGTGTTCCAAGTGATAAAGCAAAAAAAAACATTTTTCTACTGGAAACATAGCCAAATGCGGGGCAAAAAGGTGACTTTCCTTTTCTTCATATGGCTTTCATGCTTAGACATTCAACAAGGAGGGGTTTATTGTGCAAAAAGAAAAGGAGAACTTAAACAGAAAAATCTTATCCTTCACGTTTAACTCTTACCTCAAACGAACCACCATCTAATTCAATACGCTACCCTTCACCTTAAAATAACTTCTCACGTCTACACAACCCCATCCTTTTTCACTCAACTCCCTCCGCCTGGATCATACACGTACCTCATCACCTTTGACACTCCATCAAATTTCCATATCCACTGTCAACAACCAAACTATCATATACAACCTTCAATCCCTTCAATGATCAATGCAACCTCCATTAACATATCCATCACCACTATCACCATTTTGAAACCCTTTTTCACTTCAACAAATCGTCAACCATAAATCGCTTCAACACCCTTTTCCCGACGAAACCAGTTTCACCACCATCATCACAGCAAAACACCCTTTATTCCTCTTCTGCAATCACCGAAAAAAAGTATTCACGACTGAGACATCTTTCACACCGTCGTAATTCAAATCCAGTTGATGTATCCTTAGAGTGGTGCAGTGCAGATCCTCACCGAGTCTACTAATCACGTCATCTTCCTCTAATGGTGGCGCGTTCGGATCAAACGGCGGCGGCTGGCATTTAAACAAAACCTGTTGGAAATCCCCCAAAACCTATGGAGAATTTCAATCAATCTTGATGAGCAAGATTGTTATCACCCACATAATAGCAATGAAAAGCAAGAACAATGGAGAAATAAAGAATGAAAAGAACGATGAAGGAGAAGAAGAATTAAATTCTACAGAGTTTCTCTCTGCCCACAAACTATGGAAAACTTCTTATTCACTTTGCAACTGCAAAATACTATGAATACAATGTTATGAATGCTCTATTCACTTCATTACAAAAATAAGTTTTGCTAGCTCTATTTATAGATTTAGGTTAACTTGTACCTCAAGCCAAAGTTCAAAACTATAAAAACCCAAAATAGCTAACACTACTAAAATATGCATAAGTCGAAATCCTATGTGAAGCAATATGCTTTGACACTTCGACACACTAACATAACTTAACACACTAGGTGGTTCGACACTTCCTTGCTCTGTCGACCAACTTGCTTCGACACAAGGAATTACAATTCAAAACACCACCTAATTCATTGTGTTTAAGCTATCTACATTCATCATAGCTCTTAGTCTTCTGAACATTTTGACTTGCACTCCCTTCGTCATAATGTCTACAATCTGATTCTCAATTCAGCAGTTTTCCACATTCATCTTCCCAATTGCTACCTGCTCTCGAAGATGATGGAACCTCATCTCGATGTGCTTGCTTCGACCATGTGCTATCAGATTCTTTGCCAAATTGATAGTTGACATGTTGTCGAACTTCATGGTAATTGCTCCATGACTCTTCGCTATTATCTCTTTGACCAGATTCACCATCCACGTTGCTTGACATGCACAAAGACAAGTAGCTAGGTATTCTACTTCGCATGATAATAATGCCACTACTGGCTCTTTTCTCGAACTCCAAGTAACTGGTGTACCACCTAGCATAAACACATAGACAGTTGTAGATTTTCGATCCTCAGCATCACTACACCAAATTGAGTCGGTGTATACTACTAATTTGCATTCTTTTCCTTTATCAGTTGTAGGAAACAAAATGCCATAGTCGAGAGTTCCTTTCAGATACCTTAGTATCCTCTTCTCCGCTGCTAGATGTGATACCTTTGACTTCTGCATGAACCTACTCACCATACCTACACGTATTCTAAGTTAGGCCTTATGTGACAAAGGTATCGAAGTGACCCAATAAGTCTTCTATATTGGGTTGGGTCGACATCATCTTCATCTGAATCTTTCGACAGTTGTAATCTGGGCTCAGCTAGAGTTGAAGTTAGGTTGCAATCTTACATCTCAAATATCTTGAGTATTTCGCCTGCATACCTTCTTTGATGAATCATCAAACCTCTACCACTTTTGTAGAATTCGATGCCAAGTAAATATAAAATGTCACCTAGATCTGACATTTCGAATTCCTTGTTAAGATCACTTTTGAAGTCTTCGATCTCCTTCTTGCATCTACCTGTTATCAACAGGTCATCGACATAGAGACATAGTATAAGCAATTCACTCTTGCTTCTTCTTACATATACTCTATGTTCATATTTGCACTTTAAAAATTCCTTCTCGCTTATAAATCCATCTATCTTCTTGTTCTAAGCTCTTAGAGCTTGTTTAAGTCCGTACAGGGCTTTATGCAGCCTATATACCTTTCTTTCTTCGCCTTGTTTCACAAACCCATCTGGTTGTGCAACATAAACTTCTTCTTCTAAGGGTACATTCAGGAATGCACTTTTCACATCCATCTGACACATCTGCCAGTTTTTTATGTTTGCTAGACCAATAACCAATCTGATTGTTTCGATCCTAGCAACAGGTGCAAAAACTTCATCGAAGTCGATTCCTTCTTTCTGAAGAAATCCTTTTGCTATAAGTCTCGCCTTGTGTCGACTCACTTCTCCTTTGGGATTCAACTTCACCTTGTATACCCACTTTACATTGATTGCCTTCTTATCTTGGGGCAATTCGACAAGTGACCAAGTGTTGTTGACTTCGATTGACTTCAGCTCTTCGTCCATTACTTTCATCCACTTTGAATCTTTCAATGCCTCAACTGCATTGACAGGTTCAACATCTGCGTAGAAAGCATAACGTACCATCTCACCTTCTTCTTCGACCGCATCATCTGATGTAATCTCACATTCTTACAACCTCGCAGGCATGTGTCTTGTTCTTTGAGGTCTTCTTGGGCCTGATTCACCTCTGACTTCTTCCTGTCGGACTTCTCTTTCGACTTCACTAGTTGGTTCATCATAAAAGATTCTCACTAAATATTTCTTTACATTCTTAGTCCAATCCCACTCCTTAAGCTCATCTATGATCACGTCCTAGTTGATCACCACTTGCTTATTCAATGGGTCAAACAACTTGTATCCTACAGTCGAATGATATCCTATCAGGATCATCTAATTCAACTTGTCATCAAGTTTTATTCTCAACTGATCTGGAACATGTCTATGTGTTATAGATCAAAACACCTTCAGATGACTCAAGTTAGGCTTGACACCAGACCAATATTCTTCTGGCGTGATTCCTTCTAGCTTCTTCGTCGGACATCTGTTCAGGATATATGTCGCAGTCGACACAGCTTCTCCCCATAATTATTTGGGTAGATGCTTGCCTTTCGAGATACTTCTAACCATATTCATAATGGTTATATTCTACCTTTCTGCGACTTCATTCTGCTGTGAAGTGTAGGGTGGCACCACCTCATGCACAATCCCTTCTTTCACACATAATGCATCAAAGTCTTTTGACACATATTCTCCACCACCACCAGTCCTTAAAATCTTGAACTTTCAACCGCTCTATATTTCAACCATAGATTTAAACTTGGCAAATACCTTGATCACTTCACTTTTCTTCTTGATCAGGTAAGACCACTATGTTCGACTGAAATCATCTATGAATGTAGTAAAGTATTTGTTACCTCCAATCGAATCCACCGGGAGAGGGCCACATACATCATAATATATGACTTCAAAAATTGCCTTCGACCTGCTTCATGCATCCTTACTGAAGTTGTTTTATGTTGCTTCGCCTGCACGCATTCTTCACACACTTTGTTTGGAATGTCGATTTCTGGTAACCTGGAACCATATTTCTTCTACTCAATACTCTGATGTCTTTGAAATTGCGATGGCCAAGTCTATAACGCCATATTCATTCATCTCGGTTGGTTGTTGTTGCAAGGCACTTATGCTTCATCCCATTAATCTCAACCTTAAAGGTTCTATTCTGAAACATTGGAGCCTTCAAGATCAACCTTCCATTTGAGTTGAGAACTCCCATCATCTTGTCTTCGATCGATACTATGTAGTTCTTTTCGAATAATTGCCCTATGCTGAGCAAATTGCTCTTCATACCTGGTATGTACAACACATTTGAAATTACTGACCTCCTGTCATCTTTCCTTATAATCAGAACATCACCAACACCTTCAGCTGCTAGAGTGTTGTCATTTGAAAATTTCACCATGTTCTTCATTGAGGGCTTTATGTTGACAAACCAATCTTTTCTTCCAGACATGTGTGATGAGCATCCTGAGTCTAAGTACCACTGGTCCTTGAATCTCTCTTTTTTTCTTGTTGTAACCATCAACAACGTCTCTTCTTCTTCATGTTTCGCCAGCTTTGCATAAGTTTCTTAATTCTTCTGTTTTTCTGGACAATCACTAGAATAGTGATCATACCTTTGACAATTGTAACACTAAATGTGACTCTTGTCTGGATTTTGACCACCGCCTCTTCCTCTACCTGCATCACCACCTCTTTGGTTGCCTTGGTTCTAGGGTTTTCTCTGATTCGTCCAATTTCCTTCTTGTTGATTTCGACCAGTCGAATTGTTGTAACCTCATCTGCCTTTGTTTACATTCCAGCTTCCTTTGCCTTTTCTTTCTTTTGTTGATTGAACCTCTAAAGCCATATCACTCTTCGACTTTCCTACAGCTCTTTCAGTCATTCTTTGTTCATGAGATTCAAGTGTCCCTCGAAGCTCTTCCTTTATCAATTTTGACAAATCTTTTGACTCTTCTATGGCTACTACCATGTGGTCAAAATTTGGAGCCAACGACCTCAAGATCTTTCTAACAACAAATCTTAATGTCAACACTTCTCCATATACCTTGATTTGATTCACCCGTTTTGTAACCTTGGTGAAGAAATCAGTTATGCTTTCATTATCTTCCATCTGAAGCAATTCATATGTTCTTTTGTGAGTTTGTAACCTCGCCTCTTTCACCTTCTCCGCGCCTCCAAACGATTTCTCCAGAATTTCCCATGCTTCTTTCATTGACTCTGTTTCAAAGTTATCTGCATCAACACATTAATGGATTATAAAGAAAGCTTTATAATCTTTCTTCTTCAATTATTTATGTGGAGCCTTTTCTTGATCTGTCACAGTTTCTGCAAGCATTGTTACTCCTTCCTTCACAAGATCCCAAAGATCTTGATAACAGAACACAACCTTCATCTGCTTGCACCAATTCTCATAATTGTTGTTCTTGAGAATCGGAAGATTTGCTGGAAAATGCCTGTTTGGATGATTCGTTGCCATGGTGATTTTCTTCCCACAAATTGTTTCAACTGGAGCCCTAATACCAGATGTTGGAAATCCTCCAAAAGCTATGGAGAATTTCAATCAATCTTGATGAATAATATTTTTATCATCCACATAATAGCAATGAAAAGAAAGAATAATAGAGAAAGAAAGAGTGTAAAGAACGATGAAGGAGAAGAAGAATTAAATTATGCATAGTTTCTCTCTGCCCACAAACTGTGGAAAACTTCTTATTCACTTCGCAACTGCAAAATACTGTGAATACAATGTTATAATTCTCTATTAACTTCATTACAAAAATAAGGGTTACTCCCTCTATTTATAGATTTAGGTTAACTTGTACCTAAAGCCAAAGCCCAAAACTATAAAAGCCCAAAATAGCTAACATTACTAAAATAGGCATAAGTCGAAATCCTGTATGAAGCAACATGCTTCGACACTTCGATACACTAACACAACTTAACACACTAGGTGGTTCGACACTTCCTTGCTCTGTCGAGTAACCTGCTTCGACACAAGGAATTACAATTCAACAAAAGCATCATCGATAAAGTTGCGTCCAAACAAAGTTGAAGTGTTTCAATTTGTCTCACTCGGTTCTGAATCACATCAGCTCAACATCAATGTCAATTTTTTTTATACATGTAACTCTTCTATGTATCAGTATCAACATTGACAACAATTTGGTTTCGATAATTTTTCGGTTTTTGAACTCTCTTGCGTGATTTACTGTTGATTGGTTATGTGGTTTCAGTTCAATTGAGTTTTGTTCATGCTAAATTTTCTATTAATTTTGTTTGAGTTATTATTGTGATTAGCATTTAGTCTATTTGAATCTGTAAAAATGATGAGAGAAGCACGGGTTTAGGTTATGTTCACAGAGAAATTGAGAGAGGGAGGCTTATTGTTTTACTTTTTTGCTCTGACTATTTATTTTGAGAAAGAAATGTCTGCTAATTTAGAAGTATGCCACATTTGAGTTTATGGTTCTATTTTTTTAATAATAATAATAGTCATTTAATTTGGTTTGATAAAGTCAATTCAATGACTCCACAACTTGGTCATCCTTTTTGAAATTGTGTTGTTTACATCATTGATTTGTATTATAACTAAAAAAATTGATCCATTTGCATTGGAATTTTGTCTGGGGATGCTGCAATAGTTTGTGATATTGTAAATATGTAAATATAATGGTGGTGACGGTTTGATATTCGTTCCATTTTAAATCGGATTTTTAATCCGTATTACATCAATTTAGTATTTTCGCCGTGTTATGAATCTTACGTACGACACTTCGATTCTGTTGTCTCTATGTACAAACTAGCTTTTAACACATTGTGGCTAACTCGCTTCGATCATTTTGCACTCGATCTTGTTGTTTATCTCTTTTTAATTAATTTAATTAATTAAAGTTTTATTTAAATTAGATAATTTTGTTAATCAATTTTAATTAACTTGATTATTTGATTATATCAATTTTAATCAAACAATTTTGATAATTAATTTTGATTAGCTTAATTAAGTGATTTAATTAAGTTTTAATCAATTGATTTTGATAATTAAGAATTGATCGCCTTATGTCAATTTCGATTTCATAATCACTTCCACTTCAAACCATTTTTCATAACTTAAAACAAACATTTTCATAAACAAAAATCCTTGGTCCAACGCCAAGTGAATTCTTTTCCTCAAACCAATATGTTTCAAATTAAATACAATTCATTTCTAACCATTTCACAAATCATTGTCCACTAATGTGAATAAAAACCTCGATCAACATCGAGTTTTCTTTTGCGCTTACTCGAAGCAATCAAATAGTTTTTCTTAATTAAACTTCGAATGAAAAAGGGAACGGGAGGCGTTCACCTCACTATCCCTCGAATGAATGAATGATTGGCACTCGTCATATTGCTCAAATTTTTGTCTTCCGATTAAAACAATCTAAATAAACTTAGATAAAGGAATAAGTGGTGTGTGCCTCATTATTCCTCGAATAAGCAAGTGGGGGCGTTTGCCTCACTACCGCGAATATTCGACTTCCACACAAAAAAAATCAAATATCAAATTGGACGAAAAAGGAATGGGGGGCGCTCGCATCACTACTCCTCGAATAATTGAACAATTGGTGGGCGCCATATTGCTTGAACTTTCCTCGTCCCCCCTAAAAAACATACAAACACATTAAACTTAATTCCTCACCCATATGCGATCAAAAACTTCTTTTTTGCAAAAGAACATTATTTAGTTCATTCTAATGTGAATACAAACTAACAATTAAGTCTCCACCGCGAGCAAACAAGCCAATATTTAACTGTTAGAATGCGATCTAAACACTTGTTCATTAAAACATACAAAACCAATCAAACATATCTTTTTCTCGCCCCCGTGCAATTGAAAACATGTTCATAGACGGACATTGTTTAGTCTTTTCTAACGCGTGTACAAACTAGCGCTTAAGCCACCCATGCATGAGCATATAATGTTTAAACTGCTAGAACGTGATCAAACAGGATCCCTTCTACCGTAAAACTAACGAATGTTAAGTCTCCCATCCGCAAGCAAATAAGCCAATGTTTAACCATTAGAACGTGACCTAAACATTCGTCCTCTAAAATCAATCAACCAACACTTATTTTCTACCAAGAACTACATAGCCTTGAGTTCTTCATTGCACCCAGAGATACGTAAAATCAAGACCCGCAATCTTATCAAGCTCGTTAATAAAAAAACATTTTGCAATTTCCTTTCCTTTTCTTTTTAAGCTTTCTACCACTCGAAGAAAACAATTAACATAAGCCAACATCCAATCTCAAATCTAACTAAAAGGTTTTCGTAGAGTACAACGGACGTGAGGAGTGCTAATATGTTCCCCTTGTATAATTGATTCCCAAACCTGGATTTGGTTGCGACAACTATTTTCTTTTTTGAAGGGTTTTATCGATATTTTCCCTTTCCTTCATTGGAATAAATAAAGTTCAGTGGCGACTCTGTTTGAATAGTTTTTTTCCGAGACCATCCTGAAGGATCATGTTTTTTTAGATGTGACACCTAACACTCTAAAATATTCAATGGGAATGCTTACTTTCAAATTTAAGTTTTATCTCCTTATATAGCAAAATAACTCTGGGCTTTTTTCTTGTGGATCTGCAGTTATTTTTGTCCATAATCTGATAGATATTTGATTTGATCCTTTAATATCTCCAATAAAAAGATATGATTTAGTTTGTTATTGCCACACCCTAAATTTCCCCCCACTTAATTCTTCTACACTCATTCATTTTATTTTATTTTTTACCAATCCATACAGTCCTCTATCATGCATTACATGTCCATGATTGACACTTTGCTTATGGATTCTCATTAGGGGTTTTAGTTAGATTTTAGTTGATTAAGCAACACTCAACTCATTCATTCATTCATGCATACATTCGTTTTTTGTTTTGTTTGGAAATAAGGTTAAATCATTCATAATTCATTCGCGTCATATAAAGGTTAGGAGACGGCTTTTTCTTCTTTTTTACCGCAATGCATTATCTTTTATTTTTTCATATACAAATTTTTAAGTAAATTTCATAGCTTGATTTCATTGAATTCCATTCTTAATTTACTTTGATGTTTAGTAAAAAAAAATTGCATTTCATTAGATTATGATCATGGCGCATTTTCTTTGTAAAGTTTTTAATCCACATTCAAAACCCAATTTAGTTTTTAACTTAAATCCAATAAGTGTCCAAAAATCGATATGTATCCAATGCTAACCAAATCAATAAACCAGTTGCAAAAATCAATTTACATTCAATCTGCATTTTCAAGCCAATCCATCCTAGTTCACAAAATCATTTTACTAACATATTTTTACAACAAAAAAGAGAGAGAAGAAAAAGAGAGAAATATCAGTGAGAATCAAGTTGACTGAGAAAGATGGTTTCTTCTTTATTTGTCATGAATTTTCCATCCCTTGCCAACTCACGGTGCCTCTGACCCTGAACAATATATTTTATCCTACAATACAAGATGACAGTAGTATTAGCATGATTATAGGAAATAAGTATAACCTCAATGCCAAAATAATAAAATACAATAGCAGAATGTCATGTTTGGAGAGGCACAATAAACACATTAATAATTTTACGCCAAAATTCTAAGATAATTTTTGTATTCCTATAAAGAATAATATGTTTCACTACCAATTTGACTATTTCTATAGAAAAGACACAACAATTATCCTTAGCATAAACCCTAGTAACCGTCACTATAAAAAAATAGTAACCGAGCAAAAAATGAGGGGGAAAT
Organism: Lathyrus oleraceus; assembly: GCF_024323335.1. Lineage (NCBI taxonomy): Eukaryota > Viridiplantae > Streptophyta > Magnoliopsida > Fabales > Fabaceae > Lathyrus > Lathyrus oleraceus. The sequence goes on from NC_066581.1 coordinate 188,003,332, forward strand.
GGAACAACCATCGAATTAAAAACAAAACAAAAACCAACCATAGCAAAAATCATCAATTCATATAAGAACATAAAACCCTAGCTATCATCAAGAATTCAAAAAACCTAAGCCTATCATCAACACACAAGTAGCAATAGAAACTTAAAGTAGAAGATTGAATCAAAAAGAGCCACCAAAGAACAACAAGAGCATAACAGGTAACAAAAATCCATACCCTATTGGTATTATAAAAAATCCCAGGAAATCTAAAAAATTTCAAACCAAAACCTCCCTATTCGAACTACTCAGAAGCATCATAAGTGAAAAAGTAGATATAACGAAGGAGAAAGCGAATCACATGGGTTAATCGGAGCTGAGAAGCTTCGATTCGATACAGATAGATCTTTGAGTTGTTTAGTTACACTTGTATTATTGATTTCTCACTTAAATCCTTCTTCCTTTTATTGATTGACTAGAACGAGTTTGGATTTGGGGTTTTAGGGATTGTTGGGGTTAAGGTTTATTTTTGTGTGTGTAGAATATATTTGTTGTTGTTCACCACGTCATCCGTCGTTGGCTTGTGATTCGAACCTTGTGGATTTCATGTTAGCCATGAATGTTAGGTTCAGGTTTTTTTTGTTTCAATTGAATCACGATGTGAGGGTGTTTTTTGGCCCTGGTTTGTGTTACAGTTTGTTGAAATATTAGACTTGATTTGGGCCTAATTTTATTATTTGATTTTGGACTTAGTTATTTGGGCTTAGTTTATATTGGATAATGTTTCTAGAAAAAACTTGTAGTATTTAGAGTATCTAGATATTTCTTAAGATTGTAATATTCTCTAGAATACTCTTTGTATATCTAGACTTGAGAACTCTCTAGAATTAGTGTGTCTAGAGTTCTCCTTAGAGTACTATAAATAGAGATGTAATCCAACACTTTTGTATCAAGCAAAAATATAAAATTCTCTCTTCCATAAATAATTCTTCTACCTACCAAGTTTCTATTCAAGCCTCTAATATTCCCACACACTTTTCCTAAACACAAAAGGGTCTATTTCCAACAAAGTGGCATCAGAGCTTCAAGGTCCTAAAAAAATGGTGAATGGAGGTTTTCCTTTTCAAATGCCGATGCTCACAAAGAACAACTATGACAATTGGAGTATCAAGATGAAGGCGCTACTAGGAGCCCAAGATGTGTGGGATATCATTGAGAAAAGCTTCAATGAGCAAGATGAAGCCTCGCTAAGCCAATGTGTAAAGGAGACATTGAGGGAGTCAAGAAAGAGAGACAAGAAAGCTCTCTTCCTCATTTATCAATCGGTGGATGAAGATACATTTGAGAAGATCTCCAACGCAACGACGGCCAAAGAAGCATGGGACAAACTTCAAACTTGTAACAAAGGAGTGGAACAGGTGAAAAAGATTCGTCTTCAAACTCTTAGAGGTGATTTTGAATGTTTATTTATGGAAGAGTCCGAGTCAATTTCTGATTATTTTTCTCGAGTATTGGCCGTAGTGTAACACCCTTCTACCCAAACGACATATTTAAATAGATTATCAGAGTACAACATGTAGAAGAGTTTACATTTCTTACAACATAACAATTATCGCATCACAACATAAAACATATTATTTATTTTATTAAAACTTCGCAGCGGACAACAATATTAATATTATCATTCATCATATAACAATTCATAATAATGGTTCAACATTATCTCAACAAAACATCTCAACATGGTAGTCATCATAAACAACTTAAATAATAATCAATTATCTATCGAATCCCATAACCCCGGTGTCACATGACCAGAGCATTTGACTCGACTCTGTAGAATAACTCTACACTTATTCTTCAAACCTCAACAATAGCTACTCCTCTTTATCTGCACATTGCTCATCATAGATGAGCATAAACACATGCAGAAGGGGTGAGAATTACATTATTAAATAATAATATAACGACAGAAATATAAACATAAATATATTTCACAGATGCTAACACAGCTCATCATAATCATCATAATCAACATATTCATGAACATCAACAAAACAACATATCAAATGCAATGCACACACCCATGTATGACTCAACACGACTCGGTATACCCATTTTGTGACCAACTACAGGATCACCACTCCCAGATTCATCACCATAGAATCCGAGTTCCCCGCAAGGAACCAAGCCTCTCAACAAGCCTGGAGTCAACAACATCATTGGAACTCAGTCCGTTCATCACTAGGCATCGGCCTTTCATGAATGCATGCACACCAAGCATGCATCATAATCAACATAGCAACAACAGCATCATATAGTCATGTTATCATCATCATTAACACATTCTATCACAAAAGCATATCACATCATGCCACATAATCAAACACAGTATTATCACACTCTACTAATATCTATACCACTCAAAGCAACGGGAAATGATCCCTCGTATACCATGCATCAGCTAAGTTACCTCGCTCAGCCTAAACAATAAAAACTGCTCAACAACAGTCCAGGAAAGACCACAATTCTGCCCATACGCGTATTGCCTATGCCCATACGCGTATTGCCCACGCCTGACCAATTCCATACGCGTATTGCCCATGTCCATACGCGTATGCTACGCGTATCACATTCCCATACGCGTACCAACAGAGACCAAAACACGTTCAAAACATCATCTTCCTCATCCATACGCGTATTGCCTAGTGCCATACGCGTACCAGCCATCTCATACGCGTATTGCCTAGTGCCATACGCGTATGACCAGAAACCAGATTTCCAGATCTGCAATGGCTTTCTCTGCTACGAGATCTATCCAAATTCATCCTTCCACAGTCTAAATTTCACACAAAATCACTCATATCATCTAATACAAACAGTTCCCTATTCGATTTCACAAATCCTAACATCATTGCATATAATTTCTACGAATTCCTTCGATTAAAATCCCAATTTCGTTCATCCAATATTTCACCATTTTCAGCATATTATTGTTTAATAAGGTTCAGACCCCTTACCTCTTTGGATTGAAGGAAGCTCTGAGCAATCTTTGGCCTTTTCCTCTTCCTTCTCTTTCTCTTCAGCGTTTCTCCCCCTTTCTCTGACTCTGAGGCAAAATACGTGAAAACACTCTGAGTTCTCCCTTTGGCCTCTTATCAAATTTCCACTTTTACCCTTCCACTCTTCATATTCCATTTATTTTATTATTTAATTATTATTAAAATAAATAACACCTATAATAATAATAATAATAATAATAATTCCCGATATTATTTAATAATTCCTTTTACCTTCCAATAATTATATTAAATAATATTTAAATTACTCTAACAATATTTGGGGTGTTACAACTCTCCCCCACTTTAGAAGTTTTCGTCCTCGAAAACATACCTCAAGCAAATAGAGTCGGATACGACTCCTTCATCTGATCTTCACGCTCCCAAGTCAAGCTCTCACCAGCTGGACCTCCCCAAACAACTTTCACTAGAGCAATCTTCTTACCTCTCAGGGTCTTCTCTTCTCGGTCATCTATCCGAATTGGCAACACCTCAACGGTCAAATTATCCCTCACCTGGATATCATCCAACTGAACAACATGCGAAGGATCCGCAATATATTTTCTCAACTGAGATACATGAAACACATCATGCAGATTAGAAAGCGACGGCGGTAAAGCTATCCGATACGCCACTTCCCCAACCCTCTTCAAAATCTGGTACGGACCCACAAACCTCGGAGTAAGCTTTTTAGACTTTAAAGCTCTACCCACACCTGTCGTCGGAGTAACTCTCAAGAACACATGATCTCCCTCTTGGAACTCAAGTGCCTTTCTCCTGTTATCATGATAACTCTTCTGATGACTCTGAGAAATCTTCATTTTCTCCTGAATCATCTTAACCCTTTCAGTCGTCTGCTGCACAATCTCAGGTCCGAGTACAACACTTTCACCTGATTCATACCAACACAATGGAGTTCTACACCTCCTACCATACAATGCTTCATATGGAGCCATACCGATACTAGCATGAAAACTATTATTATAAGTAAACTCCACCAACGGCAAATAAATATCCCAAGAACCACTTTGCTCCAACACACAAGCTCTCAACAAATCCTCCAAGGATTGGATAGTTCTTTCGGTCTGACCATCAGTCTGAGGATGATAAGCTGAACTCAACCTCAACTTAGTTCCCAACGCTTTCTGCAAACTTTCCCAAAATCTAGAAGTAAATCTGGGATCTCTATCAGACACAATACTGGATGGAATACCATGCAGCCTCACTATCTCCTCAATATACAACTCTGCCAACTTCTCTAAAGAGTGATTAATCTTCATCGGCAAGAAATGCGCCGACTTAGTCAATCGATCCACAATCACCCAAATAGAATCATTACCTTTCGTCGTCCTCGGCAATCCCGTCACAAAATCCATGGAAATGCTATCCCACTTCCATTCAGGAATCTTCAAAGGTTGCATCATACCTGCCGGTTTCTGATGTTCAATCTTTGACTTCTGACAAGTCAAACAGGCATACACAAACTTAGCAACATCTCTTTTCATACCAGCCCACCAAAACAACTTCTTCAAATCTTGATACATTTTAGTTGCACCTGGATGGATACTCAATCCACTCCTATGGCCCTCTTCAAGAATACTCTTTTTCAATTCAGACACCTCAGGAACACAAACTCTACCTTTAAATCGCAGGATACCATTCTCATCAATCTCAAAATTACCACCATTACCCTGGTTAACCATAGTAATATGATCAACTAGAGCGACATCAACTTGCTGACCATTCCGAATATCTTCCAGAATTCCACTAGTCAACTTCAGCATACCCAACTTTACACTATCAGCGGAAACTTCACAACCCAAACTCATATCACGGAACTGTTCAATTAACTCAAGCTCTCGAACCATCATCATAGACATATGTAGAGACTTTCTACTCAGCGCATCTGCAACTACATTAGCCTTACCGGGATGATAACTCAATTCAAAGTCAAAATCCTTCAGTAATTCTAACCACCTTCTCTGCCTCATATTTAACTCTTTCTGATCAAACAGATACTTCAGACTCTTGTGATCACTGAACACTTCGAACCTGGAACCATACAGATAATGTCTCCACATTTTCAACACAAATACAACAGCTGCAAGTTCTAGATCATGCGTAGGATAATTCCTCTCATGAACTTTCAACTGTCTAGAAGCATAAGCTACAACTTTACCATTCTGCATCAAAACACCACCAAGACCCATCAAAGAAGCATCACAATAGACAACGAAGGACTCATCAGGATTAGGCAAGACCAACACTGGAGCACTGGTCAACCGCCTCTTCAACTCAACAAAACTCGCTTCACAAGCGGCATCCCACACATACACTTGACCCTTCTTAGTCAACTGCGTCAACGGCAATGCCAACTTAGAGAAGCCCTCAATAAATCTGCGATAATAACCAGCTAACCCCAGAAAGCTGCGTATCTCAGTAGCAGACTTCAGAGTCTCCCACTGTAATACAGCATCAACTTTAGCCGGATCAACAGAAATCCCACCACTCGAAATCACATGGCCAAGGAAACTCACTTCCTTCAACCAGAACTCACATTTAGATAACTTTGCATATAATTTCTTTTCTCTTAACACCTGCAAAACAATTCTCAGATGTCCTGCATGCTCTTCTTCCGTCTTAGAATATATCAATATATCATCTATGAACACCACAACAAAATTATCAAGGTACGGATGAAATATACGATTCATATATTCCATAAACACACCTGGAGCATTAGACACACCGAACGGCATCACAGTGTATTCATAATGACCATACCTCGTACGGAAAGCAGTCTTCGCAATATCATCTGACTTCACTCGGATCTGATGATAACCCGACCGCAAATCAATCTTACTGAAAACATGAGCTCCAACCAACTGGTCCATCAAATCATCAATCCTCGGCAATGGATACCGATTCTTGATAGTCACCTTATTCAACTGCCGGTAATCGACACACAACCTCATCGTACCTTCTTTCTTCTTCACTAACAATACTGGTGCACCCCAAGGAGAAACACTTGGACGCACAAACTTCTTCTCAAGCAATTCTTCAAGTTGCTTCTTCAATTCAACTAATTCAGTTGCCGACATTCTATAAGGAGACATCGACACTGGACTCGTACCTGGTACTAAGTCAATGGCAAATTCGACTTCCCGTTCTGGAGGTAATTCACTTACATCCTCCGGAAACACATCCTGAAATTCACAGACAACAGGCAAATCTACACTCACCACTTTCTTATCCGATTGCAGAGACGCAAATAAAGCGAATATCTGAGCTTCATCTTTCACAAATTCCCCCACCTGCCAGCAGATAGAAATCTTGCCTCATCATTCTCACCAACTTCAGAAAACCGCACCGTCTTACTATAGCAGTTGATAAACACGCCATAGAATTCTAGCCAATTCATTCCCAGAATAATATCAATTTGGTGCAAGGGTAAGCACACCAAATCAACTACGAACTCTCTCTCAAAGATCCTCAAACGACAACCTCGACAGACAACAGAAGTCTTCACAGAACCATTAGCAGGAGTATCTATCACCATACTTCCGCCTAGGGACGACATAATCACACCAATCCTGGTCGCACACTCGTACGAAATAAACGAATGAGTAGCACCAGTGTCAACAATAGCAAGCAATTCAACATTATTAATCAAGCAAGTACCTTTAATCAGATTATCTTCTTTAGGAGCTTCAGCCCCACTCAGAGCAAACACCCTACCAGTAGTATGAGCTGCAGTAGCCGCCTTCTTCGGTTTCGAGCACTGCAAACTGATATGGCCTTTCTCGCCACAATTAAAACATGTCGGACCAGCATCCTTACATTCCGTAACTCTATGACCAGCCTGACCGCATCGGAAACATCTCAGCACTTTCTTGGTACAGCTATCCGCACGGTGGCCTGGCTCGCCACACTTGAAACATTTACCAGCTATGGGAGATCCTCCTCCACTTGGCTTCTTCTCAGCTACCACTTTCTGCTTACCTTTACCATTCGGAGATGCATAAGGACTACCACGATCCTTATTCTTCTTCTCACTAAGACTCTTGTAATGAGCAGTCCTAGCCTTGCTATCTTCATCAAATATCCTGCACTTATTAACCAGCGTAGGAAACCTACGAATCTCCTGGTAACCAATGCCTTGTTTGATCTCGGGACGCAACCCGTTCTCAAACTTGACACACTTGGATTCCTCAACATCAGCATTATTATAATGAGGACAATACTGCACCAGCTCCTCAAACTTCGAAACGTAATCAGCAACAGACATGTTACCCTGCTTCAGTCCCAGAAATTCCATCTCCTTCTTACATCGCACATCAGCAGGAAAATATTTCTCCAGAAAGGCCGCCTTGAACCTTTCCCAAGTCATCTCAGCACCTGGTACTACAATTCTCTGGCGAGTGTTATCCCACCAGTTTTCAGCCTCTTCAGATAACATATGCGTACCAAACTGCACCTTCTGTGCTTCAGTACACGTCATCACCCGAAAAATCTTCTCAATTTCCTTCAGCCAAATCTGAGCACCATCTGGATCATAGCGCCCCTTGAATGTAGGAGGGTTATTCTTCAGAAACCTTCCCAAATTCTTAAACTCGTCGACCGGCGGATTCTGCTGCGCCTGCATAGCCTGCGCCATAACAACCAAAGCCTCGGCAATCACACGGTCATTTTCTCCAGCCATACTCTGCACAACACCACCACAACCGTTAAATATCGACAGTGTCATTTACACTAATCGATCATCAGGGAAAACATCACATTATGACTCGACTGGACTAACCAGGCTCTGATACCACTAATGTAACACCCTTCTACCCAAACGACATATTTAAATAGATTATCAGAGTACAACATGTAGAAGAGTTTACATTTCTTACAACATAACAATTATCGCATCACAACATAAAACATATTATTTATTTTATTAAAACTTCGCAGCGGACAACAATATTAATATTATCATTCATCATATAACAATTCATAATAATGGTTCAACATTATCTCAACAAAACATCTCAACATGGTAGTCATCATAAACAACTTAAATAATAATCAATTATCTATCGAATCCCATAACCCCGGTGTCACATGACCAGAGCATTTGACTCGACTCTGTAGAATAACTCTACACTTATTCTTCAAACCTCAACAATAGCTACTCCTCTTTATCTGCACATTGCTCATCATAGATGAGCATAAACACATGCAGAAGGGGTGAGAATTACATTATTAAATAATAATATAACGACAGAAATATAAACATAAATATATTTCACAGATGCTAACACAGCTCATCATAATCATCATAATCAACATATTCATGAACATCAACAAAACAACATATCAAATGCAATGCACACACCCATGTATGACTCAACACGACTCGGTATACCCATTTTGTGACCAACTACAGGATCACCACTCCCAGATTCATCACCATAGAATCCGAGTTCCCCGCAAGGAACCAAGCCTCTCAACAAGCCCGGAGTCAACAACATCATTGGAACTCAGTCCGTTCATCACTAGGCATCGGCCTTTCATGAATGCATGCACACCAAGCATGCATCATAATCAACATAGCAACAACAGCATCATATAGTCATGTTATCATCATCATTAACACATTCTATCACAAAAGCATATCACATCATGCCACATAATCAAACACAGTATTATCACACTCTACTAATATCTATACCACTCAAAGCAACGGGAAATGATCCCTCGTATACCATGCATCAGCTAAGTTACCTCGCTCAGCCTAAACAATAAAAACTGCTCAACAACAGTCCAGGAAAGACCACAATTCTGCCCATACGCGTATTGCCTATGCCCATACGCGTATTGCCCACGCCTGACCAATTCCATACGCGTATTGCCCATGTCCATACGCGTATGCTACGCGTATCACATTCCCATACGCGTACCAACAGAGACCAAAACACGTTCAAAACATCATCTTCCTCATCCATACGCGTATTGCCTAGTGCCATACGCGTACCAGCCATCTCATACGCGTATTGCCTAGTGCCATACGCGTATGACCAGAAACTAGATTTCCAGATCTGCAATGGCTTTCTCTGCTACAAGATCTATCCAAATTCATCCTTCCACAGTCTAAATTTCACACAAAATCACTCATATCATCTAATACAAACAGTTCCCTATTTGATTTCACAAATCCTAACATCATTGCATATAATTTCTACGAATTCCTTCGATTAAAATCCCAATTTCGTTCATCCAATATTTCACCATTTTCAGCATATTATTGTTTAATAAGGTTCAGACCCCTTACCTCTTTGGATTGAAGGAAGCTCTGAGCAATCTTTGGCCTTTTCCTCTTCCTTCTCTTTCTCTTCAGCGTTTCTCCCCCTTTCTCTGACTCTGAGGCAAAATACGTGAAAACACTCTGAGTTCTCCCTTTGGCCTCTTATCAAATTTCCACTTTTACCCTTCCACTCTTCATATTCCATTTATTTTATTATTTAATTATTATTAAAATAAATAACACCTATAATAATAATAATAATAATAATAATTCCCGATATTATTTAATAATTCCTTTTACCTTCCAATAATTATATTAAATAATATTTAAATTACTCTAACAATATTTGGGGTGTTACACGTAGTCAATCAACTTAAGAGAAATGGTGAAGATGTTGATGAGGTAAAAGTCATGGAGAAAATACTTCACACTTTAAATCCAAGTTTTGACTTCATTGTTACCAACATTGAAGAAAACAAGGATTTAAAGACCATGACTATTGAGCAACTCATGGGTTCCTTACAAGCATACGAAGAAAAACAAAAGAGAAAAATTAAACAAAAGGAGGCTATGGAGCAACTACTACAACTCAACATAAAGGAAGCAAATTATGCGAACTACAAGAGCCAAAGAGGACGAGGTCATGGCCAAGATCGTGGGCGTGGACGAGGACATGGAGGAGAAGGAAGAGGCAGTTACAACAACTACTCTAACAATGGAGAAAGAAGTTGGAATCCACAAACAACAAGAGGTCGTGGAAGAGGAAATTCATGGTCGAGGTGTGACAAATCACAAATCAAGTGCTTCAACTGCAACAAGATCGGTCACTATGCATCTGAGTGTAGATTCTCGAAGAATGTTGTGGAGAAAGCTAACTTTGTAGAAGAAAAAGGTAGAGAAGAAGAAACTTTGTTGCTCGCGTGCCAAAACCAAGTTGAAGAGAAAAGAAACAAATGGTACCTCGACACCGGCGCAAGCAATCACATGTGTGGCGATCAAAGCATGTTCGTAGAGATCAATGAAGCGACAATTGGCAATGTCTCATTTGGAGATGACTCAAAGATACCAGTCAAAGGCAAAGGTAAAATTCTTATACGCTTAAAGAATGGGAGTCATCAATTCATATCCAATGTCTATTATGTTCCTAACATGAAGAATAATATTTTGAGCTTGGGACAATTATTAGAGAAAGGCTATGACATCCACTTGAAAGAACATAGTCTTTTCTTAAGAGATTGTAGACATAACTTGATTGCTAAGGTGCCTATGTCAAATAATAGAATGTTCCTCTTGAACATTCAAAATGATGTTGCAAAGTGTCTCAAGACTTGCTATACCGACTCTTCGTGGCTATGGCATCTGCGATTCAGACATCTCAACTTTGATAGTCTAAAATGTTTGTCAAAGAAGGAAATGGTGAGAGGCTTGCCTAGTATAAACCACCCAGACCAACTATGTGAAGGATGTCTAGTTGGGAAGCAATTCCGGAAAAGCTTTCCAAAGGAATCAACGTCAAGAGCGACAAAACCGCTAGAGCTCATACACACTGATGTCTGTGGACCAATCAATCCAAACTCTTTTGGTAAGAGTAAATACTTTATCCTCTTTATTGATGATTATTCTAGAAAAACATGGGTTTATTTCTTGAAGGAGAAGTCAGAGGTGTTTGAAAACTTCAAGAAGTTCAAAGCCCTTGTGGAGAAAGAAAGTGGTCTTTCCATTAAGGCCATGAGATCTGACCGAGGAGGAGAGTTCATTTCAAATGAGTTCCAAAAATATTATGAAGACCATGGAATCCGCCGCCCACTAACAGTGCCAAGATCACCACAACAAAATGGAGTAGCAGAGAGAAAGAATCGAACCATACTTAACATGGTGCGAAGCATGCTTAAGAGCAAGAAGATGCCGAGAGAGTTTTGGGCCGAAGCAGTGGCATGTGCGGTTTATCTGACAAATTGTTCCCCAACAAGAAGTGTGCATGAGAAGACACCACAAAGTGTTTGGAAGCATTGCCTATACTCACGTTCCTGATGAAAGCAGAACAAAACTCGATGATAAAAGTGAGAAGTATGTATTTGTTGGTTACGACTTAAGCTCCAAAGGGTACAAGCTCTATAATCCAAATAGTGGAAAGATCGTCATAAGTCGTGACGTGGAGTTCGAAGAAGAAGATTGTTGGGATTGGAGTCTTCAAGAAGACAGGTACGATTTTCTTCCTTACTTTTGTAACACCTCAAAATTTGCCCTCCTCTCTTGGGACTAGCTTAGCATATTGCATTTCATTTTGTAGGTCATTAGTCATTGCATTTTTGCATATCATGTGGAAACAATGAGCAATTCATCCTCCTAAGTCTTGATCAGAAGATAAAGAGGTTAAAAGATTCAAGCCTGAGGGTCTCATGAATTGATCACTAATCATCCGAGGATTGTGCTTCAATTAGGGTTTCTTGGTGCCTCAAGGAGGTTGATCATTATCTTGGTTGAAATGGTACATCATCATCATCATGGTCTTATCATCACCAAGAAGTTCTTTGTGCTTGATCATGTTCCTTGGGATTAGGGTTTTGACCTCTAGTCAACCCTAATCAGTTGAATTATGCCAATCAGGGTTTTGCAAGGAGATGAGGTCTTCCTTGAGATGAGGATCATCATATGGTTTTATTGAGCTTGTGAAGGCTAGGGTTTCATTTTGGAGCCATTGCATCAGGAGATTGAGGCTCAAGTTCATCTGTGTCTGACCAAGCCATCTATCAGTCAACAAAAGTCAACCAAAAGTCAACTGTTGGATTTGGAGGTGGGAGAGGGTTAGAACTACTTCATTCATGTCCAAACAAGTTTCATTTGACATTTCAAACATCAACATTGAAGAAAATAAAGTCAGATGAAAACTTTCCAAAAATAGAAAGTGACTTGTAATTCAAAATTGCCAAAAATGGAAAGGTTTTCTCCTCAAGATTACATCATCAAAAAAGCTTCAAATGAAATTTTGTCCAACATGAAAGTTGTAGATCTTGTTCTCCCATTTCCAAAAAGTCCAAGAACATGAATTTCTCATGTATGGTTGAGAAGATATGGTCAAATCATTGTCAAGATAATTTGAACTTCACAAGTGCATAACTTTTGAATCAAAAGGCCAAATGGAGTGGGATTTTTTGCAACATTCTTGTTTTGTCATGTACTATCCAATTCAAGCATCATAGGCCATGCATTTTGCTCACAAAAATATTTGACTTTCCATTTGAAATTTGGAGGGAAAAGTCAAGTTCAAAAATTATTCATTGAATTCACTTCCAAGCATTGCATTTGGTTGCCACATAGCATTTTAAGTTGATTTTAAACCAAAACCATGTACTGTTCCATTGGTTATTACATGTATAAGGCAATTTGCACATTTGCACTAACACTTTCAATTTCACTAATCATTTGCATTAGCACTAATTGTGATTACCAACATCATTAGCACAGCATATAAAAACATAATCATAACTGTTTTCATGATTAGCATAACAGAATTCTGAAATCTAGATCTAGATCCAAAAACTTCACATTTTTCCTCTCAACTTTTCTCCAATTTTCTTCACAAACATTGCATTGTTCTTGATCAATCATTGATCCATAAGCATAACTGAGTGTGTTTGAAGCAAGATTGCAAGGATTTTCGAGCTGATTGAGGACTGTTGCAACATTCATCCACTCATGGCAGTTTGATTTTCCAGCTAGATCGTGCATGCTTAACCTCTAAATCTTCATCCATTCACTCATCCAAGAGCTAAGGCGCATCTGTTTTCACCTTGCCAAGCCTAGATCCATCGAATTCAGTTCTGTACATCATTGAAGGTCAGTTTTCGAATATTCTAATTCATGGAATAATTATGTGCTTTTGGTAGATCTTTGAATGTAGAGTAATTTGAGCTTTGTAGCATTGAATTCCATCAAGAAATGAGTGAGTTATTGTGAATCTAAGTTTGATGATTGAACTTTCTTTTGATCGAATCTTGTGATATAATGAGAATTAGGTTAATCTAAGCCTTGATCCATGTTGTGTGTTGAAAGATGAAGCTAATGATATATTCACTTTGCATTTTGGTGACAAATGTTCATGACCTGGAAAAAGGATGAAGAACGCGTATGAACATCGCATGAACCCTAGAATTTTTAAATCCAGAACGCATTTGATCTTTTGGGCGCTTCACTGCATGTGTTTTGGTGTTCGTGTGCATGTATTGGTACACGTGTGTCTGGCATGGCGAAATGATTGGCTACGAGCGCATCTTACCGCCACAACAGTTTAAATGATACGCAGCGTTTCAGTATAAACGCGCCAATTTCAAATCCTCCCTCAGTTCGATTCCCCGTGTTAACATTTCCAAAGATTGGCTTTGCATTTTAGTTCATTTCCACCATGCTATTCATGAACAAGCTTTCATGCATTTTTATTTTTCTCTTCACGTAGGAAATTCATATCTCCATGAATAATTGTCCAAATAATGTGTGGTTTTTTTTATTGTTTTCCTTACCATGTCTACTATTTTTTGATGATTTTTCCAGAAATTATGCACGCATGGATTTTAATTTTGCTTAGGGAATGTGTATACATGTGCTTTCATGACCTTCTTTGCCAAAAGCTTTGTGAAATGATGAGATTTTATCCAATACTCTTGAAACTTTTCATGATTAAAATAGACATCCTAATGGTCATTTTGGTATAGGGTTTGCATTTTTCCCATTTCTGGTTGATGAGATATGATCTTTTGAATGTAGGTGTGACAATGTGTGTCACACCATTGTTTGTCCAACTTGTGGAATTTCTTTGCCATGCCAATTCAACGCCAAATGATGTGAATTTTTGCATGATGCTACTTCTGCGTGTTAGGATTGCTTGTGAATTTTTGTGGAATTTTTGGATTCAATTTGAATTTCTTTGAGATTTTTCCTTCTGGCTTGTCATTTGTGGACTTTTGGATAGTCATGAACTTAGATGATTTGTGAAATGCTTGATGTTTATCATATGGACTTGAAATTTTGTACATTGATTCTAGACACTTTGAAGTTTATCTTGGCTTTGGTTTGAGACATTTATCATGTGTTAATTCTGTTTTAGGCTTGTATGAAGTTGATGTATGAAATTGTGCCTCACTTGAGCTTGTTTTGCCCTACCTTGACTTATGGAATTTATTTGCCATGCTTCCACTTGTCCAAGTGACTTAATTTTTGGTATGATGATCATGTGATGAGTGCTGTTTAGCCATGATTTTTTTTGAGATTTATTGAATCATTTTTGAGTTGATGTGGATTGGTTTATTCTGTTTGCTTCATTGAGCTTTCAACTTGCATGCTTTGCCTCATTTGACTTGTGAAATGATTTTGGTTGATGATATTGACATGGGACCAATTGGGTTATGTTCTAATTTGATTGAGCTTGATTCATGCCAATTTTCATGTTCTGTTTTGAATTATTTCTCCCTCTTTGACCCTAGGCCTTGTCCTAGTGGTTTGTGCTTATGTTTGAGTTGTGTTTTCAGGACAAGAAGCTTGACTTGAGGAATTGGTTCATTGGCTTGAGTTGCCTATTTGATTGATGTTGATTAACATTGAGTTGTTTTGTAGGTGGATTAGCTCCTTTGAGTTGAGCTTGTGCTTTGCCTTGGTGCATTGATGTTTGCTTGTTTGACTGTGTACAGTTAACTGTTGACCATTAGCTTGTCTGTTTGACTTTTTGACTTGTGTACTGACTGAGTTAGATTGTTTTCAGGTACACTAGTTGCTAAAGTTCTTTGAACTTGATTTTGTTGTTGCTTGGTTGCTTAACCAATTGAGGTATAACCTACTGACTCCATGTAGTCTGGAAGACCTGGCCTGTTATGTGGTCAGGCACCTGTCTGAAGCCCTCCTTAAGAGGCAATGCTTGTGTTTGTTTATCTTTGTGCCAAGCAGGAAAAGACCTTTGATAAGGCAATTGGCAGATACAAGAGATGTGCAACCCATCTCCTGCTATTCAGTTGAGTCATCCCTTTGCTTACACACCTTGTGTTGATGCATTGTGGATATTAACCCAAGATCCTTGTTGAGTCAGTCATAAGTGTAGAAGGGTTCCAACTTTCTGAACCCACACTTTCATTTGTCTGAAGCTCTCCCAGGCCAGGGATGAGAGCTGTGAGGCCTTACCCTCGCTTCCCATTTCATCTGCTTCACCCTAACTCTCAATGTTAGGGTTAAGCGCTGACATCACCCGATTCCAGTTGGCTTGTGTTTCACAGCCTAACCCTTGTGTGAGCCCACTTTGTTTGTATATAGTGTATGCTAATTGTGTGTATGTTTGCTTTGCTTTGCCTGTTTAGGATAGCTTGCTGCCTGTGCAAGTTAGATAGAAAACTCAACCTAGGACCATTGCGGAATACATGATAACTATTAGGCTCGAGTCAGTCTCCCTTCTAGTTTGTCATTTCCCAGTCTCTGGTTAGGAGAAAGTTTCTCCCCTGTTAAGGGGAACTACGTTGCCCTGATCCTCATACCAGATGAGGTACGTAGGCAGGAGGTCTTACGAGATCTCTCCGGGCACCCTTTTCTTTTTTGTGTGTGTTTGCTTGACAGTTATTAGGCTCGAGTTCCCGACTCCCTATTAACTTGTTGTTCGTTATCCTTCTTGTGTGTGTTAGGAGATGGATGTAAGCCCAGCGATTGGCATTCCGTATCCTATTGTTGTGTGCTTGGAGTCCGATATAAGTCCAGCAATTGGCATTTGGTTTCCAGTGTGGGTTTGTTTGGTTCGGAGTCTGATGTAAGTCCAGCGATTGGCATTCGGTTTCCATGTTCGCCTATTTGAGTGTGTTTTGTTTCGGCGTGCGTGAGCCGAACTACGGTAGCTCTGATTCTCATTCCAGATGAGATACGTAGGCATAGGATGCGATGTCCTAGCGAGCTCTTTCCCCTCTTATCCCACCTGTGTTGTTTCCAGTGTGTGTGTGTGATGTTTGTGAGCAGTTTTAGCAACCTTTTTCTTTCCTTTTGAGCGTGGATCCCGTCGAGTACGACGGATGCGTAGGGGTGCTAATACCTTCCCTTCGCATAACCGACTCCCGATCCCATCTCTCTTTGGTCGCAAGACCATTTCCTTTCCAGGTTTACTTCGAGCGTTTCCTTTCCCTCTTTGGGATAAATAACGCACGGTGGCGGCTCTGTGTTGTTTTGTTTTAGCCCGCCGGTTGTTTTTCGCGGATGCGACAGCTGGCGACTCTGCTGGGGACATAGAAGTTGACCTATTGCTGGTCCATCTTCCCTAAGCGAGTCTCTCCTAGCGCTCTAGGATAGTTTAGGTTGCTTGTGTTGCTCTATTTATGGCATTGATTATTATGTTGTGTATATAGTTGCATAAATATTTGCATGCATCATACTATCATGTTGATGTCCTCTGTACAGGTTGGTTCCTTTGTTTTGGGGTGGGTGTTCTGAGTGGGGCTAAAACCCAGGCCCGAGTATACACCTAGGATTAGTGTGGTCTCACGTTCCTCATTTGCTTTATCAGCATATTGTTGTAACGTGACATACCACAAGCCGGACGAGGTTCATTGGAGAGTGCTCTTCCTTTGTGGGGTTTTCCACTTTGGTTGGGTTACCTCTTTTGAGCTGTTGACTTCGGTGACCGATCTTTCCCGGATCTTTGTTTTAGCCGATCTTAAGAGAGCTACAACGGCACACCCGAAAGGGCAAACCCGTTGAGTATCTTTGCCCGATTGTCAAGACTATTATCCGCCTTAGGATAACCTGATTAGAATTTACCTATGAAGGGAGGTGATTCTTACAGATGCATGTTCAGATGGTGACTTTGATGGTGACTGATGGTTCCGTTGATCAGAGTCATATTTATAAGTCGGATTTATGGATTTATTTCCGAGACGCCAGAGTGTTGTCCGTGGTATTTATCAGTGGGGATCCGTTTATTTCAGGATTCTCCGGGCTGGTTCAGATGATTTTGTGATTATCAGATCAGTGGTTCTCTAGTGATGATGGTGATGTATCTTTCAGTTCCGTTTATTTCGGAACTCTGAGTCGGTTGTGGTTACATATTCCTTCAGATGGTTGTGATCAGTTCAGGGGCCGCAACTCAGTGCAACAGATGTTCAGATGACTAGGAGGATGACACAGTGCATTGCATTCATTCATCAGCATAATCACATTTTGCATTTATCCGCATCTAATACATGTTTATCCATATGCAGGGACATTTTTGATTGAGATCCTGGTTGAGAGATTTCTTCGCTCAGACACGAGGACCGGCTTGAAGGACGATGTTGTCTACAGCTTCTTTGACCCAGAGATCAGTGGGCTGAGAGATATGATAGCATTGATTACACCCGACCATGTGGGGATGTTCCAAGAGGCATACGGTGGTATTATGAAGTTGGTTTTCAGGCTCACAGACAGTGATAGGAGCGTCATTCATACTCTTCTCCAGTTATATGACCCGGGTTTGAGATGTTTCGTCTTCCCGGATTATTTGTTGGGACCTCTGATGGAAGACTATGCCAGCATCCTGGGTATTCAGATCCGAGATCAGATTCCTTTCTTTGCCACTAAGGGGGAGCCGGACATTGTTGAGATTTCTCGTGCTCTTTATTTGAGCCCGGAGGTGACCAAGGGGGGTTTGAAGGAGAAAGGAAAATTACCCGGTTTTCATTTGAGTTTCTTAGAGGCTAAGGCCAAGGAACATGTTGCTGTGGGTAGTTGGAAGACGGTCTGTGCCTTGATTGCTGTGAGCATTTATGGGACCATCTTGTTTCCCAATCAGAAGAGCTTTGTGGACCATAATGCTATTAGATTGTTTATACAGAGGAACCATATTCCTACTCTGGTTGGAGATGTCTATTACTCGGTTCATAACAGGAACGAGAAGCGGCGTGGGGGACTGATCCGGTGTTGTGCTCAGCTATTGCACAAATGGTTCATGGGGTATTTGCCTTCCAGAGGTGCTTTTGCTTCTCTTGATCCTACGGTCAAGTGGTCAGTCAGGTTGATGGGTTTGCGAGCCACTGATATAGCTTGGACTCGTAACGGTATGGCTGGACGGGATTTCATATATAGCTGCGGGAGCTCTCCCAATGTGCCTCTTATAGGAGTTCAGGGTTGCATTAATTACAACCCAACGCTTCTTAGGAGACAGATGGGGTTTGCTATGGAGGTTCCTCCTCTCGAGAGCGAGATTCAGGAGTCTTTCTACTTCCCAGTTGAGGGCAATCAGGCCAAGTTGAGGCAAGTGTCTGGGTCATGGCGTAACATTCAGAGGAAGGGAAAAGTTCCTTTTGGCAAGGTCAACAGCATGTCTTTTCCTCCATTTGATGATTGGCTTTGGAAGAGGATAGAGATCACACATCTACCGTTTCCCGGAGGCGATCCTTGGTGTCCTTTGATTGAGGGTCCGCGTTCTTCTGTCAGTATGGAAGAATTCCTCGAGATGAAGAGAGCCAGAGATCAGTTGCAAGCGGAGAAAGCTGAATTGGAGATGAGTGTTGCTCGGATTCAGATGTCTAATCAGGAGATCAGAGTAAGGATGGAGGATCAGGATAAGCGACATGCCCTGGAAGCAAGGCGCTTTGAGATGGACACTGCCTATTACCGGAAGATCAGCCAAGCGTTGGAGTCGTCGACAAAGGAGCACGACATCACCAAAGAAAGATTGGCTAGAGCTTCAAGGGTCATTGAAGATGAGAAGAGAAGGCAAATCCTCGTGAGGGATCAGAGAGAAGACAGAGTCAGAATCCTCGTGGCCGAATGGGAGGCAAAGCTGAAGATTAAGGAAACAGAGAATGTAAAGATCATTGCTGAGAGAGATCACTATCTTGCTGAGAGGGATCATTACTTTAGACAGATGAAGATTCACCAGAAGGAGATAGGGAGATTGCAGCAGGAGAACACTGAGCTTAGGTCCGCGGTGAAGTTTACCAAGATGGTAGATGATGCGGAGCCGTCTGTGGGACCTTCTTCAGTGTAGACCTTTCTCATTTGTGTGGATTACCGTCAGGCCTGTTGACGGAATTCACTTGCTTGTATTTCCTTCCTGATTCTGGAGATTTGTATATGACTTGTATCAGCTTGATGTATGACTGTTGCACTTATTGTGCACTTTTGATATACAGTGGTTGTTTTCACTCAGTGATTGATCTTCAAGCTTCATTTGCTTTCCTGTATGCACTCACACTGCACACGCATGGTTGGGTGGTATTATGCTAAATCATACATCTCTATTTGTATGATGAAACCAGATGATTGAATGCCAGAATATTGCCGTCGGATTATTATCTGTCTCGATGAAACCAGGATCGGAAAGACAGAGTGTTCCTCATACGGATAGACATTGCATTCATGCATAATCATAATAACTTGTCTTCTGTTTTGCAGGTGTTAGTTTCTAACATGTTTGATTAACACAGGAATGATGAATTCACCCAACGCCGACGTTTTCGACCTGAAAGAGAAGATGGGTGAGTTGTTCAACATCATGCAAGGGCTCGCCGTGGGGCAGAAAGCAATCGCTGAGAGGTTGGAGAGGATTGAAAACTGGCTGAAAATAGGGAAAATCCAGGGAGAGGCTCCGACGTCTGAGGTAAAGAAGCCCTCTGGCAATAGTCAACGCCAGAAGGAGGTTGAATCAAGGGATGTGCCTGCCAAAAGGGGTAAGGATCGTTACCACCCGTATGCTGCTGCAGTGACTATTCTTGCTGGTAGTCCATATGTACTACAACAACAACAACCACCTCAACAGAGAATACAAAGAGCCGGGAGCCAGGCGAGAAAAAGGATGACGGATCGTCAGTTCGATAGGCTACCCGTGACTTATG
Organism: Lathyrus oleraceus; assembly: GCF_024323335.1. NCBI lineage: Eukaryota > Viridiplantae > Streptophyta > Magnoliopsida > Fabales > Fabaceae > Lathyrus > Lathyrus oleraceus. The sequence continues at coordinate 188,023,491 of NC_066581.1, forward strand.
CCTCTCTGTTTAAAAGGTTGAAGGATCTGGGGTTGGTGCAGCCAAGGACATTGGTTCCAGGGAAACCGGATCAGAGGCTTGCAAGTTATGATGAGAATGTCAGGTGCGAGTTCCATGCTGGTGCACCCGGACATCACATTGAGGGGTGTAAAGCTTTCAAGCATGTCGTTCAAGATTTGGTGGATTCTAAAGCCATCAATTTTGCACCGATGCCAGATGTTAATGATAACCCCGTGCCGATGTATGGTCCTATGGGGGTAAATGTGATGACAGAGGATAAGAGAACAATAGAGGTGTCGAATGTGGATCAGTTGAGGACTCCAATGTCTGTGGTCAAGAAACATCTGATGAAGAAGGGAGTTTTCCCTGGTTGTGATAATCGTTGTGCTGCCTGCACCGTCACTACAAATGGGTGTGTAATGCTGAGGGGGACGATTCAGAGAATGATGGATGAAGGACGTCTCCGATTTGAGAAAGTTGATTGGGGGAAGGAGGACATCTTTGTCAGCCACTTGTCATCATTCAAGCAGGTAGAAATGGACAGTGAAATATTTGAAACACCATGTCAGGCAGTTGAGACCGTCAAGGTGGAGAATGCCAGTTGTGTTGAGAAAGAGAAAAAGTTGTCCATTTCTTCTTACAAGCAGGCCATGGAAGTGGTGAAGAATAGAGAGGCCCAAGGTTGGGGAAAAATCATAGACATTGTGGTGAAGGCGGATATGTTTGGGGTTGGCTATCAGCCAGATCAAGACTTGTTTGGGCAAAACAGAGGATGTCGTCCACCGTTCACATTTGTCAGTGCTGGAATGTTGGATCCAGGTCACGCCTGTACAGTAGGTGGAGAGATTGACAGTGACTGTGAATTGGACTCGTGGATAAAAGCGTGCGTACCAGGGAACTGGAAGGCCTCAAAGATCATCACTGTCACTCATCCGGAAGAGTAATATTTTCTGTTTTCAATTCTGTTTGCATGGAAGCCATACGTTTTGCCCGAAACGTAATGGTCCATTATAAGGGCCATCTCATATATTTCATTGTGCAACGTTTTGCATCATTAATAAATGAATGTTTTTCATATTAAAAGCGGTGTTCCCTGTTTTTCATTTATTTTTGCAGTTTTAAAAAAAAACAAATAAAAATGGAAATGTTTGCTTTCATTTTCTTTCCTTGTGTTTTGTCTCGTTCCGGCTTCGAAAAATAATTCTCTGGATCTCATTGATAACAATTTGGTTACACCTCATATGACTTCGACAATCCGATCTATCATGCCGAAGAAGAAGGCGAAGAAGATTGTGATCTGCTGGAATTAGCCAGGTTGTTGAAATAAGAGGAGAAGGTGATTCAGCTGCACGAAGGGCGAGTTGAGCTTGTTAACCTGTATACTGCCGAGGTCAGAAAGGAAATGAAAATTGGGGCCGCTTCAGAGGCGAGTCGAGAGCAGAATGATAGCCCTGTGGAAAGAGCATGTGGATACCTTCGCCTGGTCGTGTCAGGATATGCCAGGGTCGGATACCGATGTCGTTGTGCACAAGCTATCATGGAGAGGAGACTGTCCTCTAGAGAAGCAGAACGCCGGTGCCACGTATCAGAGTGACTTTGTTTCATGATATGATTCATCATGAAATTGAATGCTATGTTGATGACATGATAGCAAAGTCCCAAACAAAAGAGGGACATCTGGCAGACCGGGGCAAGTCGTTTGACCGGTTGAGATAATTCAGACTGAGGTTGAATTCGAATAAGTGCACTATCAGAGTGCGGTCCGGTTAGTTGCTAGGGCTTATTGTGAGCGTAAGAGAGGAATCAAGGTTGATCCTGCAAAAAAAAAATAAAAAATAATAATAATAATAATAATAATAATAGAAAGAAAAACAAGAAGTGCCTGAACCGAGAACAGAAAAAGAGGTTCGTGGTCTATTAGGTAGATTGAACTACATGTCATGGTTCACATCTCCTCTAACAGCCACGTGTGAACCTATACTCAAGCTGTTGGGAAAAAAAGATCAAACGGTCAGGTGAAATAATGATTGCCAAGGGGCATTGAGAAATAAAAGAATGAGTTGCAGGAGCCTCTGATTCTGACGTCTCCTTGTGGAGGGACGACCATCAATTCTGTACTTGACGGCCTTCGAGGGGTCTACGAGGTGTATTGCGTCAGCATGACGAGTCTTGTCGAAAAGAGCATGCAATTTACCTTAGCAAAAAGTTTACCGATCGTGAAACAATACATTCACTGCTCGAGAAAACTTGTTGTACTTTGGCATAGGCTGCTCGCCGACTGAGACAGTATATGCTGGTTCATACCACTTTGTGGATTTCAAGATGGATTTGATCACGTACATATCTGGGAAGTCAGCATCGACCGGACGGGTTGCGAGATGGCAAGTGATTCTGACCGAATGTGATATACAGTACACCTCTCAGAAGGCGATGAAGGGGAGTGTATTGTCTGGTTACCTCGCCTAACAACCTGTGGAGGAGTGTCAACCAATGATGTTTGAGTCCCTAATGAGGACATCTCGAGGTGCTCAAATCGAAAGATTGAGAGTAACCGATCCCGGAGGAGGGGCCTGACCCTGAATCCGAACGGACTCTGATGTCTGATGGGGATGTTAACGTGAATGGTGGGAGTTGGTGTTGTTTTGGTTACGCCGAAGAGATCCCATATTCCTTTTGTTGCCCGGATAACATTTGAATGCACCAGCAAGGGTGGCTGAGTACGAAGCTTGTATACTGGGTATCGATCTCTGGTGCGTACATCTACTGGGGCAACACCTTTCTCGCTCGTGTATGGAATGGAAGTCGTGCTACCGGTTGAGGTCCAAATTCCCTCTTTGAGAGTCTTGATGGACGTGAAATTGCAAGAGGCTGAATGGGTAAGGACTCGGTACGAAGAGTTGAGCCTGATTGAAGGAAAAGAGGCTGGCAGCCATTTGTCATGGGCAGTTGTATCAGCAACGGATGAAGCGTGCTTTTGACCGGAGAGTCTGACCTCGGGTGTATCACGTGGGTGATATGGTGCTGAAAAGGGATCCTTCCTACTCAGAACGATTGCAAGGGGCAAGTGAACACCCATTCGTGGTCAAGAAGGTTTTCTCTGGCAGAGCCTTGTTGTTAACGACCATGGATGGCGAGGATTTTCCATCCCTTATGAATGCAGACGCAGTTAAAAAATACTTCGTATAAAGAGACCCGCTGGACGAAAAGAATAAAATAGTCCAGGCAAAAATGGGCATCCCGGCGAATCAAAAAGAACGATGAAAAGGTTCGGGCAAAAATTAGGGATATAAAAAGAAAAATTTGTACACCCGGCAAGTTGAAAACCTGAAAAGGCGGCTTGGGCAAAAAAGGGTATCCCGGTAGACTGAAAACCCGAAAGGGCGGTCCAGGCAAAAGAGGGATTGAAACGAACAACTGCGTCTGGCATGATCGTTTGTACTTCGGATATGACATGGATAATACCCGGTAGGGATCAATCAGAAGCGTCTTGTTCAGAAGGCAGAAAGCAAGGAGAGTCTGAGGACATATGGGGTGTAACTGAGTTGGAACTTGATGAGATCACGGGTTTCACATTGCCATTAGGATATATTTTTCCTTTTGTGCGCAATTACCTCTTTTCAGGAATTGCTTCCTTTGTATTGCTCGGTTATGAGCCACACTTTTTAATCAATAAAATGCATATTCAGTCAAATAATTTTGTTTTTTGTTTTCGTTACCGCTTTGATTGCAAAAACATCCGATTATTTTGATAAAGAATCTTTGCATTTTAAGACATACAGGTCCCTTCCAATGCATGTTTATAAGATTGAAAATTTGAAATCTTATTCGGAAGGTTGAGTGACCCAAGTGTTGAAATCTTGACACGCCTGGGGCACGTTTTTATCTAACGATCTCTTTTGCAGGTGTTGTTAGATATTTTCACTCACTTGCAGGTTGTGATGTGGAAGCTTTTGATAAAAGAATCCCCGCAGAGTCCAATCAGGGACGAATGAATTGAAGAATGGTGAAAAGACGACGAGAGACATACGACGATCTTGGATATTAATCAAGAAGACTCTTCAAAGTCTGAAGATTGGAAAAGTCTGTATGAATCCCAGGAGTTCGATCACCGTGGAGTACGGAGACGTCAGGAGTACAAGGTGATGAATCAGAAAAGTCCAGACGAGTCTGGGAGTTCTCAAAATTGGAAAGCTGACATTGGATTTGGATGGTGAATGCCATGGTTCGACGAGTCGATGGGTGTTCAGTACCAGGCTTTCCTCATCTCCCCAAGCAGAATCGGGATGACTAATTCCCCAGCAGATTCAAGGTCTGTGGCTTCCCTAGCAGGGTCAAGATGGTTATTTCCCCGGCAGGTTTGAGATCAGGTGTTTCCTCAGCAGCCAGACCCGAAGGTTGCTGTTTCCCAGCGGAGGTATCTGTGGGTGGTGGTTTCCCCAAGCAAAGTAGGGATTGTTGTATCCCCAGCAAGCCAGAGACCGTTGTTTCCCCACAGAGTGCATTGGTGGATTCTTCCCCAGTGATGTCCCCAAGCAGATCGGGTTTAGAGGAGGTTTTCCCCGGCAAGGGTTGCCTTTTCCCAACAGCAGTTCTATTCCCCAGCAGGGTGGAGTTGGAGTGTTGGCGAGTTCCTCAGCAGAGTGCCTCGAGCTCTCCAGAGGAGTCCCTTGAGGGGGATACTTTCTATACATTCATCATGTAGAATAAGCATAGCATATTGCATAATAAATCGCGTAGCATTTCCATAATTGTGGAGCATTACGCTAAGATCATCATGCATCAACATTGCAAGCATAAGCTAGTCTCAGACCGTGGTTACTGTTTGAGAGGTGGTTTCACCGGATGGTGAAGATGTTACTCGGAGGAATTTAACATCATGACGCGATCAGCGTGACTCGAGCCATGGTTACTGCTTGAGATTTGGTTTCACTGGATGGTGAAGATGTTACTCGGAGGAGTTTAACATCATGACGCGATCAGCGCGACTCGAGCCGTGGTTACCGCTTGAGATTTGGTTTCACCGGATGGTGAAGATGTTACTCAGAGGAGTTTAACATCATGACGTGATCAGCGCGACTCGAGCCGTGGTTACCGCTTGAGATTTGGTTTCACCGGATGGTGAAGATGTTACTCGGAGGAGTTTAACATCATGACGCGATCAGCGCGACTCAAGTCGTGGTTACCGCTTGAGATTTGGTTTCACCGGATGGTGAAGATGTTAATCGGAGGAGTTTAACATCATGACGCGATCAGCGCGACTCAAGCCGTGGTTACCGCTTGAGATTTGGTTTCACCGGATGGTGAAGATGTTACTCTGAGGAACTTAACATCATGACGTCAGATCAGCAATGTTTCCCAGTAGTATGTGTCGCATCGCGCGAAAAACCGGCGGGAAAACAAGAACAACAGAGCCGCCACCGTGCGTTATTTATCCCAAAAGAGGGAAAGGAAACGCTCAGAGTAAACCTGGAAAGAACATGGTCTCGCGACCAAAGATGATGGGTTCGGGAGTCGGTTATGCGAAGGGAAGGTATTAGCACCCCCACGCATCCGTAGTACTCTACGGGATCCACGCACAAAAGGAAGGAATATTGGTTGCTAAACACTGCTCAAACTCACACACACTGGCTGAGAGAGACAAAAGAAACTGACTGAAACTGACTCGGCAGGATATCGTATCCTGGGCCTACTTAGTCTATCAGGCATAGACATCAGAGTCGAAGTAGTTCGGACTGGGGAAACGACACATGCTCGCTAGGACATCGCATCCTATGCATACGTATCTTCTCGGACGAGAGAAGAATCAGAGCATTCGTAGCTCGGCTGACACGCACACAAACCAAACAAAACACAGGCAAACGTGGAGCCCGACTGCCAATCACTGGGCTTACATTGACATCCGAACCTAAACACACACACACTGGAACCCAAATGCCACTCGATGGACTTACATCAGCTTCCAAGCACACAACAACACAACAAGTTAATAGGGAGTCGGGGACTCGAGCCTATAACTGTCAAGCACACACTCAAACAAACAGACAACAAATTGCTAAGGAGTCAGGCACTCGAGCCTAGCAAACTGTCAAACAACACACACAAGAAAGGAAAAGGGCGCCCGGAGAGATCAGCTCAATCTCCTGCCTACATACTTCATCTGGTATGAAGATCAGGGCGATGTAGTTCCCCTACAGAGGGATAAAGGACTAGCCTAACCAGATAACAGAGGGAGACACAACTAGGGAGACTACGACTCGAGCCTAGATGTTATCATGCAAATCATCCCTAAGTTAAGGTTTCTAGCTAACTGGCACAGAGAGCCAGCCTATCCTAGACATGACTTGCACAGGAAGCAAGCCACACACACACTTAACTTGCACAGGAAGCAAGCCAAGCAAAACCTAACTTGCACAGGAAGCAAGTCTAAACTAACCCTAACTCGCACGGGAAGCAAGTCAAACAAACATACAAGCACAGATAGCACACACTATACACAAGCAAGTGGCTCAAACAAGGGTTAGGTTTTAGTCGAGGGGTCATATCAACCTCAACAAACAAACCTCTGGAACTGGGTGAATGTTGCTCTTAACCTTGCCATTGAGGGGCTAAGGTGAAGCAGATGAAAGGTGAGTGAAGATAAGACTTCACAGCTCTTATCCCTGGCCTGGGAGAGCTCAAGACAAGAATGTGTGGGTTCAGAAAGTGGGAACCCTTCTACACATTTGAAACTGACTCAACTGTACAATTGTACAAGATCTTGGGTTTGTATCTGCAATGCATCAACACAGTGGTGTGAGCAAAGCAGATGACACACTGAATAGTGGGGGATAGATTGCATATCCCTACCTTCCACCAATTGCCTCTTCACTTAGGAGGACTTTGACTCTATGCAAGGACAAAAGTAAACAGTCACAAACATTGCCTCTTAAGGAGGACTTCAGACAGTTGCCTGGCCAAGTAACAGGCCAGGTCTTCCAGACTACATGAAGTAAAAGAGACATACCTCAATGCAAATTGCTTATACAAGCAAAGCAAAGCAAAAAGTTCACAAGGAACTGAGCAACTAAAAGCACCTGAAACAGTCAAGCAGATGTTAGTATGCAACTTCAAACAAAGTAAAAAGAAACAGACATCAACCAGTCAACACAAGCAAGTGAATGTGCAAGGCACAAGGCTTAAGGCATGTGAGCCAAGCCACCTACAAAACAAACAAGTTAGACAATGATATTTAATCAAGCTCAATCAAAAAGGATTGGTCTCATTGGTCATTTGATGGACAACCTGAAAACACAAGCTCAAAAGTGAGTAACAGGACCACTAGGGCAAGCCTAGGGTCAAAAGAGAATAAGAAAGTCAAAACAGCAAGGGATATCTAATCAAAGTCAAGCTTAAACATTCAAGAAACACAACCAATTGGATTCACATTCATATCAATCATCATCATTATTTCATGAACAATTTAGGTCAAAGTGTAACAAACAGAAGCTCATAGAAGTCAACAGCAAGACTTAACTCAAAAGCAATCTTAAACATTTCCAAAAATCACCAAATAAATCATGATCAAACACAACCCACAGCATGGTAAGCATGTCAAATTTCATCTCATTTGGACAAGTAGAAGGCAGTCAATGAAAATCAGAAAGTCAAAGCAATTTTGAACATGCTCAAAGAAGTCAACCAAACATGCATCAACTTAGAAAAATCATAAGTCAGAGATGGTGTATGATAAATGAATGGGACTAAAACCATGGAAAAGATGAGGATGTCTAGTTATCCCATGTAAAATTTCATGTCCATCTAGTAAAGTATGAGAATTTCACAAATGAAATGGGAACAAGTGTCACACAAGGTCAACATTTTGGTCAACAGGGGAGAAAATCTCAAACAATTAGGAAATGCCACAAATAAATCCAAGAAACTTCACATGTAAACTAAACATACAAGAGTAGGTTCATGAAAAAAATCAGATCAATTGGAGGTCAAGAAGCATGGTAATGAAAATCATGAAGTTGGACATCAATGGTGTGACACAAATTGTCACACCCTAATTCAAAAAATCATAACTCACAAACCACATAAGATAAATTCACAAACTCTACACCAAAATCAGCATGAGTGTGTCTAGTTTAAGCACAAAAAATTTGGGAGCCATTGGATGCCTTCTCATCATTTCACAATTGATTTGGCAAAGTGTACAAAAATTGGTCACATGTCACAAACCCTAGCAACATTTAAAAACCACTCATCCAAAAATTCTGGAAAAATAATGATAAAAAAGTAGAGATCATGATGAACACAACGCAAAAAATCCCATTCAAATTGGATCAAAATTGGGCAAGTTATGAATTTTGCAAGAGAGCCATGGCAAATAAAATAAGAGTTACAAAATAAATGAATTGAAATGGATTTAAATAATGAAAATGGCATTTTTGTAATTCCTGAATCCACTAACTCAAACACGGTCGTTTTGGCCATTAAAATGAAATGATTCTATTGGTTGGTGACTAAAAGGCCATGCATGCACGTGAGACAAACAGAAAATCTGGAAAATGCAATTGGGAACTAGGGTTTCATGCTACAGTGCTCATTCATCATCTTCAAACACGATTTTTTCCAGAAATTAAAATTGGATATATGGAAATGACCAGCAAACAACAAGCAACATGAATCTATCACTGGTTTTCACTAAATCGAGCTAGGCAATGAAAAAACAAACAAAACAAATTTGAATCATCAACATTCGTTTCAACATAACTTGCTACACACTAAACCATTCTTAAAACTACAAACACTGTTGAGCTCAGCATAAAAGGATCTTTTGAAAGCATGTATTGGTTTAAAAAAAAAAGGGGGGGTCGAATCCATACCAAAAATTGAAGGACAGTCGTGTACAGATGCTTTTTGATGTTGCTGACTTGAAACGGATGATGCAAGGCCTTCCAAATGTTGATTGGTTGAAGAACTTTGGCTTAAGAGTGCTTGGAATAGCCTCCATTCAAATCTGCCATGGCTAATGCTTCTTTGAAAACAGTAATGGAAAAAGAGTTTACAGGTGGAGGAAAGTGATTGGAATGAACTCAAAATGCTGTTTGAATGATGTTTAGGCAAAGCAAGGTTCAGCCCCTTTGGAAGTTTTGGACTGTTTTGAAAGTTTTTTTTTAGAATGAGATGAACCAAGGCTTTTTGCTGTGTGTGATGGCTGCCATTAGTTCAGAATGAGGAAAGGATAGTGAAAAACAAAGGCCAGGGTTTCGTTCTTTGGAAGTTCTTGAATGCTTTTGGAAAATGGCCAAAATGAGTTTTTTTCATGAGTGAAGTTGGTTGGTATGTGGCTGCAATTAGTGTACTCAAATGATGAAGGGATGGTGAAAATGCAATGGCTAGGCTCAGGTTCTTGGAAGCTCTTGACTGGTTTTGGAGAAGTGCATCAAAAATGAAACTTTAGAGAATGTGAAGTTGGTTGGTCTGCTGGGTTATGTTGGCTTGTGACATGACAGCAAAATGATCAAAACCTGCTCTTTGATGTTGCTTTGTGGTAGGGCAGTGTTTTTCTTTGGTGTTTTCACAAGTTTTTTAGACAATGCAAGTGAGATGATGTTTTAGAAAAAATGAAGTTGGTTGGCTCTTTGGTGTTTTGGACAGAGTTTTTGGAACAAGTGCCAAGGATGAGTTTTTAGAAGATGGATGTGAAGTTCTGTTCCATGGATGCAATTGATGCTGCTGCTGGTTTCATTCTTGACAGAAAAACGATATTGAGGTTTTGCTATGTTGTTTTTGAACTGCCTTTGCCACTTGGAGAAAAGAATGCCTGCTGTTGAGTTTTTCTTTTGGTTTGGAGTTTTACAGGTTTTAGAAAAATGGCCAAAGTGATTTTCAATGAATGAGTGCACAATAGTTTTTGTTATGTGTTTTGTAGGCTGCAACTTGAGGTTCACATGACAGGAAATGATGGAAAAATGTTGTCTCAAGCCAAGCCAGGTTTGGTTCCTTTTGTGAGTTTTGGACAGACAAAAAAATAGAAATGCAAAGCAAGGTCAATGCAGTTTTTAGGATGAGTGAGTTAACCAAATTCCCTTGCTGTCAAAGTGTGGTTTGTGTGTCTGCTAATAGGGTTGGTTTGACAGAGAAATATGCTATGATTTTCTGTTTTTGATGTTCTGTTTTGATGTCCCTTGTTGCTTTGAACCAAAGGCCATGGAAAAATGGGAAATGGTACTTTCTTTCCAAGTTTTCAGCAAGCAGGGAATGGCTTTTCTGCTGTTGATTTTTAGGCTGCTACTTGTGTTTCAATTGACAGCAAAAATGATGCACAATGCTGCTAGGTTGTGGTACAAGGCATGGCATGGTTAGTATGGAGTGATATGGTTGCATTTGTCCTTTTGTTCCAAAATCCCAAGCAACTTGGCATGGCTTTTTCTGTTGGTTATTTTGCTGCAAATGAGGCTTCAAATGACAGCAAATGTGCTTCTAAAATTCTGTTTTAGAGAAGTACAAAGCAAGGTATGGTGGATAGTATGGATAAAGTGTACCTTGGCCACATTTCAAGCAAACTAGCATGGATACATGTACTTCATGGGAATGGGCTTTGCAAACATATTTTAAATGACATTTCTGAGCTGTTTCAATTGGCCCCAAGTGTTAAAAATGCATAATTCAAAAAGTCAACCATTGGTCAAACTTGAATTTCACATATGCTAGGTTCAAAAATGCCATTTTGATTGGTGAAGTTTTGGCTCATGAAATTTATATTTTTGGAAAGAGGGGATCAAATGTGACTTGTAGGAAAAAACCCCACCAAAATTGGCCAAACGGTTTGAGAGATATGGCCTTTTGAAGTTCAAGATTTTCTGAAATCGATTCGATCATAACTTGCCAACCACACATGGGAATTGAGAGTTCTTGGACTTTTTGGAAATGGGAGAACAAGATCTTCAACTTTCATGTTGGGCAAAAATTCATTTGAAGCTTGTATCATGATGTAAGTTTGAGGATCAAGACTTTCCATTTTTGGTAAGTTTCAGTTACAGGTCCAGTTTCCATTTTTAGAAATTTTTGATCTGGCTTCCAATTCTTCCATGGTGGTGTTCGACATGATATATGAGGACTATATGGACATGAATGAGACCTCTCAAACCAATTTCCATCATCAAATTACTGATTAAATGAACAGTTGACCAACAGTTGACTTTTAGGGTTTCTGGCTGACTGAACCTCTTCTGGTGAATTCCAAACCCTAATTCCTTGAGAACTTGGCTTCAAATGATGTCCCAAGTTGTATGAACTCTTGATTATTGATCATGGTGCCCAAATTCCACAAGAATGGCCACCATCCACTGCTTTGACTGACTATTGACTGTCTTGGGTTTTTGACTGTCTGTGTATGAACTGATGACCTCTGAGCCTTCAACCCTTGACTTGAACACTTCAAATGGATCCCCAAGTCATGTGAACATGTTGGACCAACCCTAGGGCCTTGGCTCCTTGAGAAATTCACTTGCTTGCTTGGTTGACTGATCTCCTGATCAGTTTGACCTAATTCCTTGATTGGCTTGCACTTGAGGCAAAAGAGGCAATGCTATGCTATGCAATGGACCATGATATGCTATGACCTAACATGAAAATGTATGTATAATGATAGGTGCAAATTTGAGGTGCTACAGCTGCCCCTATTCAATCAACTGGGAACCCGAATGGATGAGAGCAACGGCTGTCAGACTTTCAGGGTAAACAGGGATTGAATACCAAGAACCGTAGAATTTGCACAATACAGGGATCCACCAATGGAAACGTCCACTGGGATTTGATATTTATTGCTGGGTATATATATTTTTTGGTTTTGTTTTCAAAGGGTACGGCCACATCCAGACATCGCAACGACGATGAATGGGAAAAGAAATCACAACTAGATGCCAACGGACAACTAGGAAAAACTCGACGTTTATCAAGACCAACGGAGAGGTAACCAGACATTAATGAACGACTGGGAGGGATACAACCATACATCAACGGACGAAATGGGAAAAACTCAACGTTTACCAAGACCAACGGAGAGGTAACCAAACATTAATGAATGAATGGAAGGGATACAACCATACGTCAACGGACGAAATGGGAAAAACTCGATGTTTACCAAGACCAACGGAGAGGTAAATCCACGTGGGGACAAGTACAACTAGACGTCATAGGACGAATAGGAAAAAACTCAACGTTTATCGACACCAACGGAGAGGAAGAAACTCTACTGGGGAGAGTGAACACAACCAAATCATCAACGGATGATTGGGAAAAACTCGACGTTTATCGAAACCAACGGAGAGGTAACTCTGCATGGAGAGGGGTACAACTAGACATCATCGGATGACTAGGAAAAACTCGACGTTTATCGACACCAACGGAGAGGAGGAAAACTCAGCCAGACGTCATAGGACGAAAGGGAGACTCAACGTTTATCGACACCAACGGAGAAGGAGAAAAACTCAACCAGACATCATAGGACGAAAGGGAGACTCAACGTTTATCGACACCAACGGAGAAGGAGAAAACTCAACCAGACGTCATAGGACGAAAGGGAGACTCAACGTTTATCGACACCAACGGAGAAGGAGAAAAACTCAACCAGACGTCATAGGACGAAAGGGAGACTCAACGTTTATCGACACCAACGGAGAAGGAGAAAACTCAACCAAACGTCATAGGACGAAAGGGAGACTCAACGTTTATCGACACCAACGGAGAAGGAGAAAACTCTACTGGGGAGAGTGAACACAACCAAATCATCAACGGATGATCGGGAAAAACTCGACGTTTATCGACACCAACGGAGAGGAGGAATCTTCACTAGGGGAGGGACGATGTTACGAACATCGAAAGATGATGTTTACAGACATCAAAGAAGACCAGACACTTACGCATGACTGGGAATCACCGAAAGATGGTGTTTACCGACGCCAAAGAAGACCAGACACTTACGCATGACTGGAAATCACCGAAAGATGGTGTTTACCGACACCAAAGAAACAACATACCCGGGTGCTGACAGGGTATACTGACATTCTCAAGATGACAGGGCTAGGCTGAACACTTGCAGGGGGTCTCACTGGGGAGAAACAAACTTTCTGTCACCAACAGGTGAGGAAATAAACCTCTGTGGGGATTATAAACACCAAATGTTGACTGGAGCCACTGTAGCCAATGCGTTGTACAGGTTGAATAAAAATCCGTCTCTGCAAGGGATACGGTTTGATGGGGTTTCGAACACATGAATGCATATGTTTGAATTTTTCTATGGCGTAATGCTCCATTTAGGAATGGAAATGCTACGCGATTTTTGAAGATGCAATGATTACTACATGCAAAATGCAAATGAACCCTGGCTAGGGAGCCAAAATGATCAGATACTCTGACTCTGTGGGGAGACTCCTCTTGGGGAAATACTCTGCGGGGAACTCTGCTTGGGGAATGGTAAAGCGACTTCACTGGGAGGAAGACTCGACCGATCTTCAGATAGGATAAACCCTGCTTCGGAGAATGTCTGTTACTCCGCTAGGGATATCCCACGCAATCCACAGGTAGAATAGATTCAAGCTGGGGATGCACATACCAGTCTACTACAGAAACTCGTCCAATCCACTGGTAGGATGAACTCTGCTGGAGAAATAAATGCTACTCCACTAGGGACGACCCAACCAATCCATATGTAGGAGAATCACTGCTGGAGATGTATTTCATGGGACCCGCTCCACTCGGGGAGCTTGTTGAGGAAAAACCACACCATTCTGCTGAGGAGAACGATCCTAGTGGAGAGAACAACCATAGTGGTGAGAGTAATAACTCTGTTGAGGACGATAACACGTCATATCATACTGGAGATGAATTCCCACAAACCTGCTGGGGATAAATACTCACGGCCATACTGGAGATAACAGCATCACAGACCCAATTGTTGGGGGACACACAAACAGTCTACTGATAAACTCCACTAGGGGATGAAAGTGGGATTTTACAACTACCAGCCAGTGGGTAGAAAACCACAAAGATAGGACTTACAACTACCGGTTTGTAGGTAGAGGCCACGGATTCCGCTGAGGATGAAATGAATGAGTGCCGGTTGGTGATCGACTATTCATTTATGCCCCAGGGCAGCACAAGAGATAGTCAACAAGAAGCCAATTTAGGATCGATCCAAATAGGCAGACTGAATCAAGACTCATCCTAATGAGGAAAGAACTCAATAGGGAAAAACCCATCCCATTAGGGAGGGAACGGAAGCAACCGTCATCCACGAGGATGTATCTCAGTGGGGAAATGGCAGGAAAGGATAGACACTTTCTGCTTAAGGGGTAGACTCTACATGGAGAGATCAGACACACCCATATCTGCTAGGGGAGAATCTACTGGGGAGATCTGCATCACCGATTTGCAGGAGACAACCATCAACAGATACACGGTAACAGCTGCAACATGAGTACCTGAATGTTATGATTATGCATGTATGCATTCTACCTAAAATGTATGGTGAATGCTGACAAACAGACATGCTCAAACCACAGGTCCGGGAATCAATCATCCGGAGAGAAAACCAAAGTCACCAGAGAGCCAAGAAAATCCACTGGAGACTGGGACAATAGGGAACAATCATCATCCTGCAGGGGAGGAAGGCCACCAAAGGCTTCCGGAGGGATCGTCAGTCGCAACCGGAGAACAGAGTTCAACATACAGGCGGATGCGCCACAACAACTTGTGCTGAAAATCAGAGATACCGAGAAGCGACCAGATCTCTGATGAGAAGTACAAAAGCGTTGATAAAGCTCCTTACGCGAACCACTCCGCTGAGGGATCTATCTGAGGGAATGCTATAGTACTGGGATGTTGATCTACCAAATACTGAATCTTCAAAGAAAAACACCCACGTTGGGGAGAGAGGAAGACTACTCTGCTGGAGAGGCGAAAGTTGCAGTCTTCAATAAACACTTTGCTAGGGGAGCTTCCCCACAATAATGTCCGAAACAGCAAACTTGCTGGGGATGCCCCACGATAGGGCTCAAACAGCGCTCTACTGGGGATGCCCCACAATAGAGCTAACAGGGATTTGGAGGAAGAATCTGTACTGCCGGGAACATGAAGATGAACAACTTCAAACAACACTGCATCGGGCAACTTCACTGAGGAGAGACCATACGAGGTTCTGCAGGACAAAGATACAGTCATGCTCGAGATACGAACAATTGTCTTACCTGTTGGTAATCATACCACCCCCGTGAGAGCACTGCGGATCTCCTAAGTATCCTTCCATCATCGTGAATGTTCACTTTGTTTAAGAACAATTTTTTTTGAAAAATTTGTTTACTTTGAAAACAATGATACTTTATCAATTAAAAACATGCAAAACATTTGTTGAGTTGAAACAAATAAGAATGCAAATAATTGGATAAAAGCTCAAATTGATGTGATGGAATGGTAGTCTGCAAAGGGCGAGACTCCATGGATCTGTACAAGTTTGAAATCGGTGATATATATTGGAGAGGGCTACATTGAACATAATGACCTTTCCTCTACCATTCTGAATTTTCGATGTATTCAGAGCTTCAGTCGACGACGAATCGAGAATTCCTGACGGATGACAGATATAGAGCACGGTCTTGTCAAGATGCAGTTACTTGCCAAATCCCTAATTTTTGCCTAGATTGCCCCAGTGTGAGGTGCTCAATCTAGCGGGATGCAAATTCTTTTTTCAATGTCTCTAACTTTTGCCTGGATCGCCCTTTCGGGTTTTCAATCCACCGAGACGCTCCTTTCTGCCTAAGTCGCCTTTTGGGGTGTTCGACTTAGCGAGCTATTCTTTTTTTTTTTAGGCGAAGTATTTCTTGACTACATCAGAATTCACAGGACGAGTGAACTTCTCCATCCATTGTTGTAAGTGTCAAAACATTGCCTGAAAAGGCTCTCTTGACAACATATGGACATTCATAGTTTGGGGGTTCACTTGCCCCTGGAATCGGGTACGAAAGACAAGACTTTCTTGAGCACAAGGTCACCTTCTCGGAACACACGAGGCTTGACCTTCTTGTTGAATGCTTTTTCACCCTCTGCTGATATGACTGACCATGACACATGGCAGTTGATCTCTTCCTTTCGATCGAATTCAGCATCAGCCAACTTGGGACTTTGAGGGTGCTATTTTTTTGTTTCTTTCTTTCTTTTTCTTTCTTTTGATCTGGATTTCTTTTGATTTTTTTTTTTGATTTTGCACCCTCCTCTTTCTTTTTCTTTTTTCTTTTTCTTTTTTTTTTCGATGCCCCAGTTGGCTGTTCTGCTGATTCTCGAGATGCAGCTGAGTGATCTTCTTTTCTTGCTCAAGAAGTCGGGAAATACCGTCAGGAATCCCTTCAACATCATCTTCTTCCGCTTCGAATACAGGGAATTCAAAATTGGGAGATGACGTCCGATCATTATGTTCAATGGGTTTGAGAAACAACCTGCATAAAGATTTTGATATGAAAAGCTCTTTGAAAATCAAACAAGACAATCGTTATGCAGATGAAAAGATTGCTTTTATTCTTGTTTTTAAGGTTTTTTGTGATCACCAATTTCATGCAAAAAGCGAAAAGGGAAAACAAATGGAAAAACAAAAGTTTTAACATGAATTATTTGAATGAAAATATCATTGCACAAAATGCTGCCAACAATGTCATTACTTCTCCTCTTGGCATGGGAGAAGGGCTTTTAAACAAAGTGATTGTTACAAAGACTTATGAACAACTGTAGGAAAGCCCACAGCGACCCAATTGTGATAGATCCCACCAGGGATGACAACTGTCAGTATCCTTTGCATCAGCAGCCTCTGCTTTTGAACAAACCTCTAGAAGAAAAGTCGGCGCCAGCCCAGGACTTGCTATCTTCAAGCTTGATTATCACGGGGACCTAAATCCTCCAAGATCAGAATGCCTGACCTCACAAGGTCTTGAACCTTCATCTTCAGCTGGAAACAACTATCCACGTCATGACCAGGAGCACCCGAGTGATACACACAATGCTGTTCAGGCCTATACCACCACCGAGGGTTGACGGGTATGGGCGGCGGGTCTCTGGGAGTAATCAAGTTCCGCTCTAACAGAGAGGGATACAGTTCGGCGTAGGACATGGGGATTGGATCAAAAATGATCTTCTTCCTCTCATTACTCGTACTGGCTTGCTGGGAAGCCTGCTGCTGAGGACGATGTTGTTGATGCTGATATTGTTGAGCTGGTCTTCTCTGTTGCTGTTGAGGTTGAGTTGCTGGAATAGTCACAGCAGCCTGACGATACTGTCCTCTGTTTGCACTCCTCCGACGGTGCACAGCATTTGTTTCAATCTCTCCCCTTTTGGGTGCCCCAGAGTATGTCTTCTTAGAACCGGAAGAACTTGAAGAGCCAGTATGGCGAACCGGAGCGCGGGTTGCTCTGACATTAACAGTCTCTGCAGCAAGAGGCTGTTCACTGATTCTGATCCCCTTCAATTCATCTCCCACGACATGATCATTGACGAGAATAGTGACAGCAGCATTCTCATGAACGGGTACACCCACTGGTGAAGCACGGTGGACTGGTGGAATCATGGCTTCCAGTCTCTGGGCTAAGGCACGCAACTCCTCTTGCCCCTGAGCAACTCCTTGCATCATTGTCATGAACTGGGCCATGTTCGCCCTCATCTCAGCTAGCTCAGCTTGAACCTGGTCCATACTCCTCTATTGATTTAGTCTGGTTGCGGTGCGGACGATGATCAACAATCCTGTCTCAGTCAAAACCCAAAGTGGGAAGTCACGTCCCCAAACATGTCTGTAATGCAAGGATGATATGTACATGATATGCGTATGATGCGGATGCTATTTTGTCATGAATGATCCTGATAAAGGATATGCGCATGCAAGTTAACTTTTTTCATGCATTATTATTTTTCTGAAAATAAATATGCTATGATGCAAATGATGTGAACATGACTGGTCAGGCTGTGCGTCTCAAGGCACAGGGTCAAAGCTTCGGCTTGGACTCTGATCACAAACATCTGAAACCCAAAGTCAATCTGATCAACTGGCATCTGAAACCAATCTGAGGAACCAAGTCACCATAAATCCGACTTGGAGAGTTCCGAAATAAACGAAACTGGAGATTACATCACTATCATCACAGGAACATCCATTGAACGGATGACAGCCAGCTCCTCTGAACAGGTACCTTCAAATTCAACCCGGGGATCCGAAATAAACGGAACCCGTTGATAAACCACGGACAGAACTCCGGCGTCCCAGAAATAAATGTCCATAATTCACAGTCACCATCTGTACCGAGAGTCACCAACTGTACCTGTTAAAATGATCAATCCCCCCCACTCACGGGTGTAGTCTAGGCCAGGGTAAGGTCAAGAGAAACGCAGGATAAACAACCCTTTCAAGAATATCATCCTGTGCACACCCGATGTATGCACCGATAATACCCCATCAGAGTCTGAACTGCTCGTGATATCAATGTTCCGCTAAGTGGCGTACACCACCCGCTTCCCATGAATCACTCTATTCCTAGGTTTCCTAGATTTCACTCATGGTCTGGGTATTGGACCTTTTACCTCAACTGACTCCCACCCCACAAAGAAAAACAGACAACCAGCCAGGAAGAATGAATAATGAATATGAATGCAAACATTAATGCAACTAATAAATGCAAACAGTAAATGCAAATATATACAAATGAACGCAATAAGATACAACAGCAAACAGCAACCAAAACCCTAACCTAGAGAGCGCTAGGAGAGACTCGCTCAGGGAAGATGGACCAGCACAGGTCAACTTCTCTAATCCCCAGCAGAGTCGCCAGCTGTCGCATCGCGCGAAAAACCGGCGGGAAAACAAGAACAACAGAGCCGCCACCGTGCGTTATTTATCCCAAAAGAGGGAAAGGAAACGCTCAGAGTAAACCTGGAAAGAACATGGTCTCGCGACCAAAGAGGATGGGTTCGGGAGTCGGTTATGCGAAGGGAAGGTATTAGCACCCCCACGCATCCGTAGTACTCTACGGGATCCACGCACAAAAGGAAGGAATATTGGTTGCTAAACACTGCTCAAACTCACACACACTGGCTGAGAGAGACAAAAGAAACTGACTGAAACTGACTCGGCAGGATATCGTATCCTGGGCCTACTTAGTCTATCAGGCATAGACATCAGAGTCGAAGTAGTTCGGACTGGGGAAACGACACATGCTCGCTAGGACATCGCATCCTATGCATACGTATCTTCTCGGACGAGAGAAGAATCAGAGCATTCGTAGCTCGGCTGACACGCACACAAACCAAACAAAACACAGGCAAACGTGGAGCCCGACTGCCAATCACTGGGCTTACATTGACATCCGAACCTAAACACACACACACTGGAACCCAAATGCCACTCGATGGACTTACATCAGCTTCCAAGCACACAACAACACAACAAGTTAATAGGGAGTCGGGGACTCGAGCCTATAACTGTCAAGCACACACTCAAACAAACAGACAACAAATTGCTAAGGAGTCAGGCACTCGAGCCTAGCAAACTGTCAAACAACACACACAAGAAAGAAAAAGGGCGCCCGGAGAGATCAGCTCAATCTCCTGCCTACATACTTCATCTGGTATGAAGATCAGGG
The DNA here is from genome assembly GCF_024323335.1 of Lathyrus oleraceus. Classification (NCBI taxonomy): domain Eukaryota; kingdom Viridiplantae; phylum Streptophyta; class Magnoliopsida; order Fabales; family Fabaceae; genus Lathyrus; species Lathyrus oleraceus. Next base: position 188,043,146 of record NC_066581.1, read on the forward strand.
CGATGTAGTTCCCCTACAGAGGGATAAAGGACTAGCCTAACCAGATAACAGAGGGAGACACAACTAGGGAGACTACGACTCGAGCCTAGATGTTATCATGCAAATCATCCCTAAGTTAAGGTTTCTAGCTAACTGGCACAGAGAGCCAGCCTATCCTAGACATGACTTGCACAGGAAGCAAGCCACACACACACTTAACTTGCACAGGAAGCAAGCCAAGCAAAACCTAACTTGCACAGGAAGCAAGTCTAAACTAACCCTAACTCGCACGGGAAGCAAGTCAAACAAACATACAAGCACAGATAGCACACACTATACACAAGCAAGTGGCTCAAACAAGGGTTAGGTTTTAGTCGAGGGGTCATATCAACCTCAACAAACAAACCTCTGGAACTGGGTGAATGTTGCTCTTAACCTTGCCATTGAGGGGCTAAGGTGAAGCAGATGAAAGGTGAGTGAAGATAAGACTTCACAGCTCTTATCCCTGGCCTGGGAGAGCTCAAGACAAGAATGTGTGGGTTCAGAAAGTGGGAACCCTTCTACACATTTGAAACTGACTCAACTGTACAATTGTACAAGATCTTGGGTTTGTATCTGCAATGCATCAACACAGTGGTGTGAGCAAAGCAGATGACACACTGAATAGTGGGGGATAGATTGCATATCCCTACCTTCCACCAATTGCCTCTTCACTTAGGAGGACTTTGACTCTATGCAAGGACAAAAGTAAACAGTCACAAACATTGCCTCTTAAGGAGGACTTCAGACAGTTGCCTGGCCAAGTAACAGGCCAGGTCTTCCAGACTACATGAAGTAAAAGAGACATACCTCAATGCAAATTGCTTATACAAGCAAAGCAAAGCAAAAAGTTCACAAGGAACTGAGCAACTAAAAGCACCTGAAACAGTCAAGCAGATGTTAGTATGCAACTTCAAACAAAGTAAAAAGAAACAGACATCAACCAGTCAACACAAGCAAGTGAATGTGCAAGGCACAAGGCTTAAGGCATGTGAGCCAAGCCACCTACAAAACAAACAAGTTAGACAATGATATTTAATCAAGCTCAATCAAAAAGGATTGGTCTCATTGGTCATTTGATGGACAACCTGAAAACACAAGCTCAAAAGTGAGTAACAGGACCACTAGGGCAAGCCTAGGGTCAAAAGAGAATAAGAAAGTCAAAACAGCAAGGGATATATAATCAAAGTCAAGCTTAAACATTCAAGAAACACAACCAATTGGATTCACATTCATATCAATCATCATCATTATTTCATGAACAATTTAGGTCAAAGTGTAACAAACAGAAGCTCATAGAAGTCAACAGCAAGACTTAACTCAAAAGCAATCTTAAACATTTCAAAAAATCACCACATAAATCATGATCAAACACAACCCACAGCATGGTAAGCATGTCAAATTTCATCTCATTTGGACAAGTAGAAGGAAGTCAATGAAAATCAGAAAGTCAAAGCAATTTTGAACATGCTCAAAGAAGTCAACCAAACATGCATCAACTTAGAAAAATCATAAGTCAGAGATGGTGTATGATAAATGAATGGGACTAAAACCATGGAAAAGATGAGGATGTCTAGTTATCCCATGTAAAATTTCATGTCCATCTAGTAAAGTATGAGAATTTCACAAATGAAATGGGAACAAGTGTCACACAAGGTCAACATTTTGGTCAACAGGGGAGAAAATCTCAAACAATTAGGAAATGCCACAAATAAATCCAAGAGAATTCACATGTAAACTAAACATACACGAGTAGGTTCATGCAAAAAATCAGATCAATTGGAGGTCAAGAAGCATGGTAATGAAAATCATGAAGTTGGACATCAATGGTGTGACACAAATTGTCACACCCTAATTCAAAAAATCATAACTCACAAACCACATAAGATAAATTCACAAACTCTACACCAAAATCAGCATGAGTGTGTCTAGTTTAAGCACAAAAAATTTGGGAGCCATTGGATGCCTTCTCATCATTTCACAATTGATTTGGCAAAGTGTACAAAAATTGGTCACATGTCACAAACCCTAGCAACATTTAAAAACCACTCATCCAAAAATTCTGGAAAAATAATGATAAAAAAGTAGAGATCATGATGAACACAACGCAAAAAATCCCATTCAAATTGGATCAAAATTGGGCAAGTTATGAATTTTGCAAGAGAGCCATGGCAAATAAAATAAGAGTTACAAAATAAATGAATTGAAATGGATTTAAATAATGAAAATGGCATTTTTGTAATTCCTGAATCCACTAACTCAAACACGGTCGTTTTGGCCATTAAAATGAAATGATTCTATTGGTTGGTGACTAAAAGGCCATGCATGCACGTGAGACAAACAGAAAATCTGGAAAATGCAATTGGGAACTAGGGTTTCATGCTACAGTGCTCATTCATCATCTTCAAACACGATTTTTTCCAGAAATTAAAATTGGATATATGGAAATGACCAGCAAACAACAAGCAACATGAATCTATCACTGGTTTTCACTAAATCGAGCTAGGCAATGAAAAAACAAACAAAACAAATTTGAATCATCAACATTCGTTTCAACATAACTTGCTACACACTAAACCATTCTTAAAACTACAAACACTGTTGAGCTCAGCATAAAAGGATCTTTTGAAAGCATGTATTGGTTTAAAAAAAAAGGGGGGGGGGGTCGAATCCATACCAAAAATTGAAGGACAGTCGTGTACAGATGCTTTTTGATGTTGCTGACTTGAAACGGATGATGCAAGGCCTTCCAAATGTTGATTGGTTGAAGAACTTTGGCTTAAGAGTGCTTGGAATAGCCTCCATTCAAATCTGCCATGGCTAATGCTTCTTTGAAAACAGTAATGGAAAAAGAGTTTACAGGTGGAGGAAAGTGATTGGAATGAACTCAAAATGCTGTTTGAATGATGTTTAGGCAAAGCAAGGTTCAGCCCCTTTGGAAGTTTTGGACTGTTTTGAAAGTTTTTTTTTAGAATGAGATGAACCAAGGCTTTTTGCTGTGTGTGATGGCTGCCATTAGTTCAGAATGAGGAAAGGATAGTGAAAAACAAAGGCCAGGGTTTCGTTCTTTGGAAGTTCTTGAATGCTTTTGGAAAATGGCCAAAATGAGTTTTTTTCATGAGTGAAGTTGGTTGGTCTGTGGCTGCAATTAGTGTACTCAAATGATGAAGGGATGGTGAAAATGCAATGGCTAGGCTCAGGTTCTTGGAAGCTCTTGACTGGTTTTGGAGAAGTGCATCAAAAATGAAACTTTAGAGAATGTGAAGTTGGTTGGTCTGCTGGGTTATGTTGGCTTGTGACATGACAGCAAAATGATCAAAACCTGCTCTTTGATGTTGCTTTGTGGTAGGGCAGTGTTTTTCTTTGGTGTTTTCACAAGTTTTTTAGACAATGCAAGTGAGATGATGTTTTAGAAAAAATGAAGTTGGTTGGCTCTTTGGTGTTTTGGACAGAGTTTTTGGAACAAGTGCCAAGGATGAGTTTTTAGAAGATGGATGTGAAGTTCTGTTCCATGGATGCAATTGATGCTGCTGCTGGTTTCATTCTTGACAGAAAAACGATATTGAGGTTTTGCTATGTTGTTTTTGAACTGCCTTTGCCACTTGGAGAAAAGAATGCCTGCTGTTGAGTTTTTCTTTTGGTTTGGAGTTTTACAGGTTTTAGAAAAATGGCCAAAGTGATTTTCAATGAATGAGTGCACAATAGTTTTTGTTATGTGTTTTGTAGGCTGCAACTTGAGGTTCACATGACAGGAAATGATGGAAAAATGTTGTCTCAAGCCAAGCCAGGTTTGGTTCCTTTTGTGAGTTTTGGACAGACAAAAAAATAGAAATGCAAAGCAAGGTCAATGCAGTTTTTAGGATGAGTGAGTTAACCAAATTCCCTTGCTGTCAAAGTGTGGTTTGTGTGTCTGCTAATAGGGTTGGTTTGACAGAGAAATATGCTATGATTTTCTGTTTTTGATGTTCTGTTTTGATGTCCCTTGTTGCTTTGAACCAAAGGCCATGGAAAAATGGGAAATGGTACTTTCTTTCCAAGTTTTCAGCAAGCAGGGAATGGCTTTTCTGCTGTTGATTTTTAGGCTGCTACTTGTGTTTCAATTGACAGCAAAAATGATGCACAATGCTGCTAGGTTGTGGTACAAGGCATGGCATGGTTAGTATGGAGTGATATGGTTGCATTTGTCCTTTTGTTCCAAAATCCCAAGCAACTTGGCATGGCTTTTTCTGTTGGTTATTTTGCTGCAAATGAGGCTTCAAATGACAGCAAATGTGCTTCTAAAATTCTGTTTTAGAGAAGTACAAAGCAAGGTATGGTGGATAGTATGGATAAAGTGTACCTTGGCCACATTTCAAGCAAACTAGCATGGATACATGTACTTCATGGGAATGGGCTTTGCAAACATATTTTAAATGACATTTCTGAGCTGTTTCAATTGGCCCCAAGTGTTAAAAATGCATAATTCAAAAAGTCAACCATTGGTCAAACTTGAATTTCACATATGCTAGGTTCAAAAATGCCATTTTGATTGGTGAAGTTTTGGCTCATGAAATTTATATTTTTGGAAAGAGGGGATCAAATGTGACTTGTAGGAAAAAACCCCACCAAAATTGGCCAAACGGTTTGAGAGATATGGCCTTTTGAAGTTCAAGATTTTCTGAAATCGATTCGATCATAACTTGCCAACCACACATGGGAATTGAGAGTTCTTGGACTTTTTGGAAATGGGAGAACAAGATCTTCAACTTTCATGTTGGGAAAAAATTCATTTGAAGCTTGTATCATGATGTAAGTTTGAGGATCAAGACTTTCCATTTTTGGTAAGTTTCAGTTACAGGTCCAGTTTCCATTTTTAGAAATTTTTGATCTGGCTTCCAATTCTTCCATGGTGGTGTTCGACATGATATATGAGGACTATATGGACATGAATGAGACCTCTCAAACCAATTTCCATCATCAAATTACTGATTAAATGAACAGTTGACCAACAGTTGACTTTTAGGGTTTCTGGCTGACTGAACCTCTTCTGGTGAATTCCAAACCCTAATTCCTTGAGAACTTGGCTTCAAATGATGTCCCAAGTTGTATGAACTCTTGATTATTGATCATGGTGCCCAAATTCCACAAGAATGGCCACCATCCACTGCTTTGACTGACTATTGACTGTCTTGGGTTTTTGACTGTCTGTGTATGAACTGATGACCTCTGAGCCTTCAACCCTTGACTTGAACACTTCAAATGGATCCCCAAGTCATGTGAACATGTTGGACCAACCCTAGGGCCTTGGCTCCTTGAGAAATGCACTTGCTTGCTTGGTTGACTGATCTCCTGATCAGTTTGACCTAATTCCTTGATTGGCTTGCACTTGAGGCAAAAGAGGCAATGCTATGCTATGCAATGGACCATGATATGCTATGACCTAACATGAAAATGTATGTATAATGATAGGTGCAAATTTGAGGTGCTACAGTATGATACTGGAAGAATTTTTCCGTCGGGCGGAGATGGAAATAAAATCAAAGGACGTTACGCGATCAGCGCGAAAATACAGTTCAATCAGAGAAAAGCAAAAAAGATTATCATCAGAAAGTTTCGGGGTTCAAGAAAAAAAAAAGAGGATAATAATCCCCAGCAGATGTGGTGTTCAGGCCATGGTTATCCCTGTGTTACCATTTATTTTGGTATCCAGGTCGACATTCTGTTTCGGTGATCAGGCCGACTTTCTCCGTATCAGACGGATGGTTCTTCTTTCAAGATTGCTTCTTTGCCGATTCTGACAGGCATTGTTAATTATTTCCCATCAGAGTGCAAATTGTTCGTCTGTTCTTGGTATTCAATCACTCTTCACCCTGATCATCTGAAAGCCGAGGCTATTCATATCGACAGGTTCACAGTGGATTGAATAGGGGCAGCTGTAACACCTCAAAATTTGCCCTCCTCTCTTGGGACTAGCTTAGCATATTGCATTTCATTTTGTAGGTCATTAGTCATTGCATTTTTGCATATCATGTGGAAACAATGAGCAATTCATCCTCCTAAGTCTTGATCAGAAGATAAAGAGGTTAAAAGATTCAAGCCTGAGGGTCTCATGAATTGATCACTAATCATCCGAGGATTGTGCTTCAATTAGGGTTTCTTGGTGCCTCAAGGAGGTTGATCATTATCTTGGTTGAAATGGTACATCATCATCATCATGGTCTTATCATCACCAAGAAGTTCTTTGTGCTTGATCATGTTCCTTGGGATTAGGGTTTTGACCTCTAGTCAACCCTAATCAGTTGAATTATGCCAATCAGGGTTTTGCAAGGAGATGAGGTCTTCCTTGAGATGAGGATCATCATATGGTTTTATTGAGCTTGTGAAGGCTAGGGTTTCATTTTGGAGCCATTGCATCAGGAGATTGAGGCTCAAGTTCATCTGTGCCTGACCAAGCCATCTATCAGTCAACAAAAGTCAACCAAAAGTCAACTGTTGGATTTGGAGGTGGGAGAGGGTTAGAACTACTTCATTCATGTCCAAACAAGTTTCATTTGACATTTCAAACATCAACATTGAAGAAAATAAAGTCAGATGAAAACTTTCCAAAAATAGAAAGTGACTTGTAATTCAAAATTGCCAAAAATGGAAAGGTTTTCTCCTCAAGATTACATCATCAAAAAAGCTTCAAATGAAATTTTGTCCAACATGAAAGTTGTAGATCTTGTTCTCCCATTTCCAAAAAGTCCAAGAACATGAATTTCTCATGTATGGTTGAGAAGATATGGTCAAATCATTGTCAAGATAATTTGAACTTCACAAGTGCATAACTTTTGAATCAAAAGGCCAAATGGAGTGGGATTTTTTGCAACATTCTTGTTTTGTCATGTACTATCCAATTCAAGCATCATAGGCCATGCATTTTGCTCACAAAAATATTTGACTTTCCATTTGAAATTTGGAGGGAAAAGTCAAGTTCAAAAATTATTCATTGAATTCACTTCCAAGCATTGCATTTGGTTGCCACATAGCATTTTAAGTTGATTTTAAACCAAAACCATGTACTGTTCCATTGGTTATTACATGTATAAGGCAATTTGCACATTTGCACTAACACTTTCAATTTCACTAATCATTTGCATTAGCACTAATTGTGATTACCAACATCATTAGCACAACATATAAAAACATAATCATAACTGTTTTCATGATTAGCATAACAGAATTCTGAAATCTAGATCTAGATCCAAAAACTTCACATTTTTCCTCTCAACTTTTCTCCAATTTTCTTCACAAACATTGCATTGTTCTTGATCAATCATTGATCCATAAGCATAACTGAGTGTGTTTGAAGCAAGATTGCAAGGATTTTCGAGCTGATTGAGGACTGTTGCAACATTCATCCACTCATGGCAGTTTGATTTTCCAGCTAGATCGTGCATGCTTAACCTCTAAATCTTCATCCATTCACTCATCCAAGAGCTAAGGCGCATCTGTTTTCACCTTGCCAAGCCTAGATCCATCGAATTCAGTTCTGTACATCATTGAAGGTCAGTTTTCGAATATTCTAATTCATGGAATAATTATGTGCTTTTGGTAGATCTTTGAATGTAGAGTAATTTGAGCTTTGTAGCATTGAATTCCATCAAGAAATGAGTGAGTTATTGTGAATCTAAGTTTGATGATTGAACTTTCTTTTGATCGAATCTTGTGATATAATGAGAATTAGGTTAATCTAAGCCTTGATCCATGTTGTGTGTTGAAAGATGAAGCTAATGATATATTCACTTTGCATTTTGGTGACAAATGTTCATGACCTGGAAAAAGGATGAAGAACGCGTATGAACATCGCACGAACCCTAGAATTTTTAAATCCAGAACGCATTTGATCTTTTGGGCGCTTCACTGCATGTGTTTTGGTGTTCGTGTGCATGTATTGGTACACGTGTGTCTGGCATGGCGAAATGATTGGCTACGAGCGCATCTTACCGCCACAACAGTTTAAATGATACGCAGCATTTCAGTATAAACGCGCCAATTTCAAATCCTCCCTCAGTTCGATTCCCCGTGTTAACATTTCCAAAGATTGGCTTTGCATTTTAGTTCATTTCCACCATGCTATTCATGAACAAGCTTTCATGCATTTTTATTTTTCTCTTCACTTAGGAAATTCATATCTCCATGAATAATTGTCCAAATAATGTGTGGTTTTTTTTCATTGTTTTCCTTATCATGTCTACTATTTTTTGATGATTTTTCCAGAAATTATGCACGCATGGATTTTAATTTTGCTTAGGGAATGTGTATACATGTGCTTTCATGACCTACTTTGCCAAAAGCTTTGTGAAATGATGAGATTTTATCCAATACTCTTGAAACTTTTCATGATTAAAATAGACATCCTAATGGTCATTTTGGTATAAAGTTTGCATTTTTCCCATTTCTGGTTGATGAGATATGATCTTTTGAATGCAGGTGTGACAATGTGTGTCACACCATTGTTTGTCCAACTTGTGGAATTTCTTTGCCATGCCAATTCAATGCCAAATGATGTGAATTTTTTGATGATGCTACTTCTGGGTGTTAGGATTGCTTGTGAAGTTTTGTGGAATTTTTGGATTCAATTTGGATTTGTTTGAGATTTTTCCTTCTGGCTTGTCATTTGTGGACTTTTGGATAGTCATGAACTTAGATGATTTGTGAAATGCTTGATGTTTATCATATGGACTTGAAATTTTGTACATTGATTCTAGACACTTTGAAGTTTATCTTGGCTTTGGTTTGACACATTTATCATGTGTCAATTCTGTTTTAGGCTTGTATGAAGTTGATGTATGAAATTGTGCTTCACTTGAGCTTGTTTTGCCCTACCTTGACTTATGGAATTTATTTGCCATGCTTCCACTTGTCCAAGTGACTTAATTTTTGGTATGATGATCATGTGATGAGTGCTGTTTAGCCATGATTTTTCTTGAGATTTATTGAATCATTTTTGAGTTGATGTGGATTGGTTTATTCTGTTTGCTTCATTGAGCTTTCAACTTGCATGCTTTGCCTCATTTGACTTGTGAAATGATTTTGGTTGATGATATTGACATGGGACCAATTGGGTGATGTTCTAATTTGATTGATCTTGATTCATGCCAATTTTCATGTTCTGTTTTGAATTATTTCTCCCTCTTTGACCCTAGGCCTTGTCCTAGTGGTTTGTGCGTATGTTTGAGTTGTGTTTTCAGGACAAGAAGCTTGACTTGAGGAATTGGTTCATTGGCTTGAGTTGCCTATTTGATTGATGTTGATTAACATTGAGTTGTTTTGTAGGTGGATTAGCTCCTTTGAGTTGAGCTTGTGCTTTGCCTTGGTGCATTGATGTTTGCTTGTTTGACTGTGTACAGTTAACTGTTGACCATTAGCTTGTCTGTTTGACTTTTTGACTTGTGTACTGACTGAGTTAGATTGTTTTCAGGTACATTAGTTGCTAAAGTTCTTTGAACTTGCTTTTGCTGTTGCTTGGTTGCTTAACCAATTGAGGTATAACCCACTGACTCCATGTAGTCTGGAAGACCTGGCCTGTTATGTGGTCAGGCACCTGTCTGAAGCCCTCCTTAAGAGGCAATGCTTGTGTTTGTTTATCTTTGTGCCAAGCAGGAAAAGACCTTTGATAAGGCAATTGGCAGATACAAGAGATGTGCAACCCATCTCCTGCTATTCAGTTGAGTCATCCCTTTGCTCACACACCTTGTGTTGATGCATTGTGGATATTAACCCAAGATCCTTGTTGAGTCAGTCATAAGTGTAGAAGGGTTCCAACTTTCTGAACCCACACTTTCATTTGTCTGAAGCTCTCCCAGGCCAGGGATGAGAGCTGTGAGGCCTTACCCTCGCTTCCCATTTCATCTGCTTCACCCTAACTCTCAATGTTAGGGTTAAGCGCTGACATCACCCGATTCCAGTTGGCTTGTGTTTCACAGCCTAACCCTTGTGTGAGCCCACTTTGTTTGTATATAGTGTGTGCTAATTGTCTGTATGTTTGCTTTGCTTTGCCTGTTTAGGATAGCTTGCTGCCTGTGCAAGTTAGATAGAAAACTCAACCTAAGACCATTGCGGAATACATGATAACTATCAGGCTCGAGTCAATCTCCCTTCTAGTTTGTCATTTCCCAGTCTCTGGTTAGGAGAAAGTTTCTCCCCTGTTAAGGGGAACTACGTTGCCCTGATCCTCATACCAGATGAGGTACGTAGGCAGGAGGTCTTACGAGATCTCTCCGGGCACCCTTTTCTTTTTTGTGTGTGTTTGCTTGACAGTTATTAGGCTCGAGTTCCCGACTCCCTCTTAACTTGTTGTTCGTTATCCTTCTTGTGTGTGTTAGGAGATGGATGTAAGCCCAGCGATTGGCATTCCGTATCCTATTGTTGTGTGCTTGGAGTCCGATATAAGTCCAGCAATTGGCATTTGGTTTCCAGTGTGGGTTTGTTTGGTTCGGAGTCTGATGTAAGTCCAGCGATTGGCATTCGGTTTCCATGTTCGCCTGTTTGAGTGTGTTTTGTTTCGGCGTGCGTGAGCGGAACTACGGTAGCTCTGATTCTCATTCCAGATGAGATACGTAGGCATAGGATGCGATGTCCTAGCGAGCTCTTTCCCCTCTTATCCCACCTGTGTTGTTTCCAGTGTGTGTGTGTGATGTTTGTGAGCAGTTTTAGCAACCTTTTTCTTTCCTTTTGAGCGTGGATCCCGTCGAGTACGACGGATGCGTAGGGGTGCTAATACCTTCCATTCGCATAACCGACTCCCGATCCCATCTCTCTTTGGTCGCGAGACCATTTCCTTTCCAGGTTTACTTCGAGCGTTTCCTTTCCCTCTTTGGGATAAATAACGCACGGTGGCGGCTCTGTGTTGTTTTGTTTTAGCCCGCCGGTTATTTTTCGCGGATGCGACAACTTTGAAGAAGAAGACGAAAAGGAACAACCAATGATAGAAGAAAATATTACACCACCGGTCTCACCGACACCAAGGTTGGATGAAACAAGCTCAAGTGAGAGGACACCACGACTAAGGAGTATTGAAGAGCTTTATGAGGTAACCGAAAACATAAATGACATTAACCTTTTTTGCCTTTTGGGTAATTGCGAGCCTCTAAGCTATCAAGAAGCAATTGAAAACGTAAAGTGGAGAGACGCCATGGAAGAAGAAATCAAGTCAATCACGAAGAATGATACATGGGAACTTACTACACTTCCACAAGGATACAAAGCAATCGGAGTAAGATGGGTGTACAAGGCGAAGAAGAATGCAAAAGGAGACGTGGAGAGATACAAAGCAAGATTGGTGGCGAAAGGATATAGTCAAAGACAAGGAATTGACTATGATGAGGTATTTGCCCCTATTGCTCGTCTTGAAACTATTAGACTGATCATTTCTTTGGCAGCCCAAAATGAATGGAATATCTATCAAATGGATGTGAAGTCGGCCTTCTTGAATGGTTTTCTCGAAGAAGAAGTTTATATCGAGCAACCACAAGGCTATGAAGTAAAAGGGCAAGAAGAAAAAGTCTTGAAGTTGAAGAAGGCATTGTACGGACTCAAGCAAGCACCGAGAGCTTGGAATGTTCGAATCGACAAGTACTTTCAAGACAAGAACTTCATCAAGTGTCCATATGAGCATGCACTCTATATTAAAGCGCAAAGTGGAGATATTTTGATTGTGTGCTTATATGTTGATGACTTGATCTTCACAGGGAACAATTTAAGCATGTTCGAAGAGTTCAAGAAAGACATGTCAAATGAATTTGAGATGACAGATATGGGGCTCATGGCATATTATCTCGGCATCGAAGTAAAGCAAGAAGACAAAGGAATTTTTATCACCCAAGAAGGTTATGCCAAAGAAGTCCTTAAGAAGTTCAAGATGGATGATGCCAATCCAGTTGGCACCCCGATGGAATGTGGAAACAAGTTGAGTAAGCATGAAAATGGAGAGTTTGTTGATCCAACTCTTTACAAAAGTTTGGTTGGAAGTCTGCGTTACTTGACAAGTACAAGGCCGAATATTCTCTATGCTGTAGGAGTCGTAAGTCGCTACATGGAAGCTCCAACAACAACTCACTTCAAGGCGGAAAAAAGAATCCTTCGATACATTAAAGGTACAACAAACTTTGGCTTGCATTATTACTCTTCTAATAATTATGAGATTATTGACTATAGTGATAGTGATTGGAGTGGAGACTTGGATGATAGAAAAAGCACTACTGGTTTTGTGTTCTTCATGGGAGATACTGCTTTCACTTGGATGTCAAAGAAGCAACCTATCGTCACACTATCAACTTGTGAAGCTGAGTATGTTGCTGCCACATCATGTGTTTGTCATGCAGTTTGGCTAAGGAATTTGTTGAAAGAATTAAAAATGCCACAAGAAGATCCTGTCGAAATATGTGTTGACAATAAATCAGCACTTGCTTTGGCAAAGAATCCTGTATTTCATGAAAGAAGTAAGCACATCGACACTCGTTACCACTTCATAAGAGAATGCATCGAGAAAAAAAGGTGAAGTTGAAGTATGTGATGTCTAGAGATCAAGCTGTCGACATTTTCACCAAGCCACTCAAATTGGAAACTTTCGTGAAGCTAAGGAATATGCTTGGAGTCACAAATCAAGTTTAAGGGGGATGTTTAAATATTAAACTTGATTTGGGCCTAATTTTATTATTTGATTTTGGACTTAGTTATTTGGGCTTAGTTTATATTGGATAATGTTTCTAGAAAAATCTTGTAGTATTTAGAGTATCTAGATATTTCTTAAGATTGTAATATTCTCTAGAATACTCTTTGAATATCTAGAGTTGAGAACTCTCTAGAATTAGTGTGTCTAGAGTTCTCCTTAGAGTACTATAAATAGAGATGTAATCCAACATTTTTGTATCAAGCAAAAATATAAAATTCTCTCTTCCATAAATAATTCTCCTACCTACCAAGTTTCTATTCAAGCCTCTAATATTCCCACACACTTTTCCTAAACACAAAAGGGTCTATTTCCAACACAGTTGAGAGGAAGAAGAGATACTGAGGGTGCAATTTCGATTTTGTGAGGTTTTAGTTTTCAGATTGACTTTATCTCTCTTTTGGTTAGGATTTTTGATAAAATTAAGTCGGGGTTCAGAAAGAGAAGGAAAAAACAAGTGGGGTTGGTGATTTAAGTTTTTATTTTGGTGGTGGGTCACCGCCGGAGAGGACAGTGGCGCCGACCACCGCTCCTCCCTGGCGGGTGTGACTGAAAAAGATGACAAACTAGTGAGAGAGAGGGAAGTTGTGGAAGTAAAGAGAGAGAATGATAGTTCATTTTGAAATCTCTCCTTAATGGTTCAGGTTTTTTGTATCAACGATTTTATCATTCATTGTTGGCTGCCACGCGTATTGTCCATCATCCACGTGGCCACTCTTGTGTCGCCATGTTGGGTTGACTATTCCGGTCAACAGGGGATCCCATATGGATCCCCCATGGTAACCCCCTACACGTTGCCATTACCTACACCCTTGATTTCGTTGCCCCCTCCATCAGAAGGTTGGGATCGAGTCAACAAAGTTGGTCATCCCCCCATGTGTTAACCAGTAATGGGTTCCTTCTTCTGTTGGGCCTAGACCAAATTTTTATTCGCACCCCCTAGTGTTGCATTGCCTTCATTTTTGATTAAATAATAATAGTATATAATTTATAAAAAAAAAATTCAATCATTTTTTTTGTATTATTATTTTTCCCTTTTATGTTTATTTATTTAATTACTCTTATTTGTTTATTTATTTACTTACTCTTAATTCTTTATTTATTTGACTATTATTAATCAACTAAGAAAATACTCATTAGGATTAAATGAACAAGTATACTTAATTATATTTAAAAAAATGTTTTTCATCATTTATATTTATTATTCAATTAATTATTATTTATTTATTTATTCATTGCAAAATCAATTAAATTAATATATAATAATATTGATTAAATAATAGAATAAAATAATTATGACTTATTTCTTAAATCTTGGTTCAACATCAAGTATTTCTTTCTCAATCCGATTAAATTTTGTTTTATTCTGACTCAAACATGTTCTCATTCAAAGTTTAATGCTAAAATATTTTTCTAAATAAACACGAAATGGGAGAACGGTTGGAATCTAGCATTCCAGCAAAACCCCCAAATGGTCGGTCTCGAGGCACATATTTTGGGTTAGTCGTTCATTCATTCTTTCGTTACTAAAACACTTAATAAATTTGGACTAAAAGGATCGTTAAAATCTAGCATTTCAGTGGAACCCTTGAATAATTGATTCCAAGGCACGTGTCTTGTTCTTATCTGTCGTGGCGGGAAAAAAATTGAGATTAAGCCATTGACTAACTTAACTCATAAAAGCAAGAGTCGCCACTGAACTTTATTGTTTCTAAAGGGAATGGGAAAAAGGTCGAACAAAACCCACAAAAAGGTAAAACAAAAGAGAAATCTGGATATGGGGGTTGGTTATGCAAGAGGGAGGTATTAACATCCCTCACATCTATGGTACTCCATAAGAACCACTTACAAATATGTGTTTATAGAAAAAGATGGGTTATTTGTTGACTGATTTTAATTTGAAAAGACATTTTGTCGTATTTGAGTGGAAAACTCAGCTTACTACCCACAAGTATGAGGAAATGAGCATTTGCATCATCTTGATATAGATAATTTTTACTTGGACTTTCTCACAAGCACGTCTCAATATTCAATGGAAAATGTCAATCATTTCTCAACATATTGTAAAAGTATAGTGGTTTGCATCACTACAAGAATAGACTAGCATCCAATCTTTTCAAAGAGTCTCTTAAAGGAAAGTGCATAAAGGAACAAAAAGAAGTTTGACGAGGTTTGTATTTTTTAGATGCTTGAAAAGAGTTTAAGTATGCTTAAGTGTTTTAGCATTTATTGAGAAAAATATTTTCTGGATCACTTGACAAAGTAAAGGTTTATTAAGAAAAGGCGTGAAGTTTGAAAATAAGAAGTTTTTGAAATCGGGAGAAGTTTTGAAAATTGAAGAAGTGGGAAGGAGATGAAAAGACTATCCTAAAGCATAAAGTAAATGAAATGAAATAAAAGATCTCATTGTAAGGTAGCCCAAGAGAAAGCCTTTGTGTGTGCAAGTGTACTAACCACAAGATGGAGCAAGCATTTGACATTGATCAAAACAAGCATTAATTTCCCTTTGGATTAAGCCACAAGATGAATAAGCACATGATCAAACGAATATCAAAGGATCCAGATGAACAACAAGGCCACAAAGAAACACCTGAGTCTTGAATTGAAGATCAAAAGATCCAGAGGGATCACAAAGTCTCAAATACCACTCCAAGCAAGGGAAAGCACTAAGTCATAAGGTCCAAAATCCAAAATACTCCTAAAGCAAAGGATAGTAACACAGAGTCCATAAGATCAGATTAAATCTTTTTAAGGTTTTAGCCATTTTATCATGTTTTTGTTCTTTTGAAATAAGAAAACAAAACAAGCAAAAAGTAAAATGCAAGAATGTAAAATGACATGAATGTAAATGACATAAATGTAAATAGAATAAAGTAAATGTTAGGAGGTTATATGTAACAAGTTAGTGATCATGAGGCAAGCAATGTATGTGTCAATCATGTTAGAGTGTTGATACAGAATCAAACTCTTAAGGCATGAGACATAATTGTCTAAAACTCAAATAAGAAAGAAGAGAACAAAAGAAAAAATGAAAGCAAACTCAAGTATTTGACTTAGGATCCACTATGATACAAGTCAAGGGACCCAAACATATGGCACAACCTAGGGATCATTTATCACTAATTCAAATTGTCAAAAATATGATCAAATGATCACCTATCAACATATTGAATGGAGAAGATTGAATCAACCTAAGAGACCATTTATGGATGACTTGAAATTTAGAAGCATTGACCAACCAAGTCAATAACTCAAGCTCAAACATCAAGTTGCACAAAATTAATAAAAACAAGATTTAAAAATTGATTAAAGAAGGAAATTAAAGAGAAAATTCAAATCAAGCACCAAAACATTAAAGAAATGGTTGAGAAAATTATGAGAAGTCAAGAAAAATATGAATAATTAGATCTCAAATGTTGGATGCAAAAATATTTTAAAATGATCAAAGATAAAATGAAAAATGAAAACTAAATGAAAAATAAAGGAAAATATCAATCAAATGCAAAAATGATTTTAAAAACTATGTAAAATATATATGTGGTGTAAAATATTTTTAGGGATTTTCTGTAAAAAAATTAGAGCAAAAATGAATTAAAGATCATTAAAAACTAAATCAGAAAGTAAAAGGAAAAAGAAAAATGAAAAAAAAAAGTGTAAATAAAAGATGGCACCAACAACTACTTTTTAAAAAAAAATGCGTGGCAAGCTGCGATTGGCCATGTTTGAATGTTTGGCACCAAAATGCACGCATCAACTTCATCTTCAACCTTGAGTTGATTTTGCAAGCTTCATGAACTTGGAGCTTAAAGCTCAAACAACACGCGTTTAAGCATCCACATCCATCATCGTTCATGTCTCTTTGCTTCAGAGTCATTGATTGACTTTAAGCAAAGAGAATTTTTCCAAGAACACGAAGAACCCTAGTTCTTCAAAGTAAAATTAGATGACTAATATGAAATATAAATTCAAGGTAGTTGATGGGTTTTGGTCAGTGAATCAAGACGAACACACTGATAACTTGTTTTCTCAGAAATGTAACTCATATCTACCTTTCCAGTTGAAGCTTTAGAGGTCAACAAAGGTGGATTTAGAAGTCATGTTCCAATGAGTTTTAAGCCACGACAATGCTTCAGTCAGCTTCAGAAGGTGTCAATGAGTGATCGTGGGCAAAGATTCGAAGCTAAAAGAGCTTGAATCAAGGAAATGGTTAACTGGTATTTTTGAGGTGTCGGGTTCAAATGGTTTCGGGATTTCTTTGGCTATCAAAGCTCGAAAGTGAAGGTAACTACTTCCTATATAGGAAATTAAGTGAGATCATAGTACGTGTGAAATGGAGGCACATTCATGTGAATTAGGTCAAAATTTTGATGATTTACCAAGCGTGTGAGAGTGAGGGTGAAATGCATGAATTAGCACTTGAAATCCCTGACTCTTAATATAAAAGAGAAAATTCATAATCTAGGATGCTACTCAAAACACAACATGCAATTCCATAAATATTTTTCAAAATTTCGCAGCGGAACTCATAATACTTATAACATCAAATAATTATTTAAAGGAAAATACTCAAAAAAATAAACTCCAACATCAACTCAAACAAAAAAATACTCCCCATTTCCAATGTTACAGATTAAAGCATATATACCTACTAGATAGCGATAGGCGATAAAATAAATAAATAAAAGCTCAAAGACTATCTTCCAACTCACAAGCAACTACTCCTGTTGGATACCTGATTGTATATACTCCAAAGGAGCACAAACGCCACAACAAAAAAGGGGATGAGAATACACCTTACAAATGTTTATGGTGGAAATTAACAGTAGGATGGTAAACAATAACAATCACAAGTATATTATTCACACAAAAACACAATCGCAATTCAAATTGTAATACAAATGCTAATGCCACCAACTCATTCATCAATATGCATGTGGTACCGGGTTTTTGGGGTCAAAGGTTTGTTACTGATTGCCTATGTCTCTGGTTCCTCTTGAATTGTGTCCCCCTCTGGACATGAGACCGCCGTGGTTCCTCTCTGAACTTGGTCAACACTGGACTAAAATCCTATCTAACTCCAAAGTATATGCATGCATGATCATGTATAAAAGAAAGCATACAACTCAAACAATCATCACAAACCGTCATCAAAATCACCACCATTAAAATATCATATCAAAACATCATCATCAAATATGGTTTCACTCTTTAACCAAAAGATTTTCAATCACATGCCTCACTATAATCCCATCGGATTACTAATATCAAAATATTGTCAATCACATGCCTCACTTTAATCTCATCGGATTACTAATCTCAAAAATATAATTTTAAAATAATAATTATTCACCTAAAAGGAGTAAAGTTATATTATTATTCCACAACTCTAAAATTCATCAAAATTACTCAAAAAGTCTCGAAATTTTATTATATTATTTATAATTCAAAAGAGTTCTCAAAAAGCTCAACAACATCTCTCAACTCTCAAAATGACTCTAGAGTATCCAAAAGTACTATAAAATTCAAAAGCGTTCTATATCCGATCTTTGTCCCGACAACTACTCTGTATATATTTTAAAAGTTTAGGAAAAAAGGAGGTGTCTCCCGCTCTCGCAGGGGAAATGAGCGACACTCATTTACCTAATGTAAGTTCTAAATTAGTTTATAAACGGAATAGAAATTAACTCGCTTTATCCCATAATAAATATAAAAGTATATATTTGTATTTGTCCAACCTCCTAATTTTATACTTCAAATATCTAAAGAGACTATTTATTACCTCTTATCTCTTTGTACAATATGTAATGGTTTGCCGAAAAAGGGTGTACAAGATTGTGCACCCCTAAACCTCCCTTGAAGTACATTAGGTTGTTAGAGGTATTAATTTCAAACTACATGATTAACCTCCATAATTTTAATGTTACTAAAATATAATAATATCAAAATCAAGTATTTCCTGCAACATATCTCACAGCTTCCTTATATTTGTTCCACCAATTAGTTACCGCGCTTGACATCATATCAAACATTTCCTTAAACGGTTCTGGCACATGTTTCAAAGATTCTTTAAATAAAGTTTTCAAATATATAAGTGTTAAATTGCAAACCCAATATAAATTATAAAATTAGCATTAATTTATTGATCTTATGGTTGTACCTTTAACGACATCAAACACTAAAGAAACTACGGAATTTATTGAACCAATTAATAACTGAAGGATGAAACTTAAAGCATGTTGTTATGATCTTAGCAACTTGTTGAAATATTCCAAGTGAGCCTAAGATGTCATTGAGATGGTACACAAATTCAACAAATGCCAATGCTTAAAGAGATATCTCGTCGGCATCTGCTTCAGGTCTTACCATGGTCATTGAAGCTGAATTACCGTATCGACTTATATATGGAGCCTAGATAGTGTCCCAAATCGAGATTAAGGGAGCCAATTTGAGGGCAATCATCAAGTGGTTGGCTAGACTGAGAAACAAGAGTGGTGCAAGTGTTTGATTCCCTAGGAAATCCAACTGCGTGATGACAGTGTTGGCCTTCATATGTTGTCACAACAACAGGTGGGTTATCACAAGAGTGTTCGACCCTTTTCTTCACTGTGCGTTTACTATTTGTGCATCTATAATAGCTTCTGCAACAAGACAAATACCTGCATCAGAATAATGATCATAATGTTATCTACCAGAGTCATTGAACAAGTACTACTTCCAGTTTATTATAGAAGTTCAGTTCAAAAGACTCCTTTTTAATTGACGGCAACAATTAAATCATTATGCACTCAAAAATGGATGCTTCTAAACGTACTTTTCACAGAACTGTTTGAATTATGCACCCTTCACCATTTTTAAAGTAGACTTGATAGACTAAAGGGTTGTGTGAGGACCACTTATCTTTTTGTGTTGGTGTCGGTTGAAGCTATTTTTCCGACAATCTTGTGGCCAAATTTGTCATTGCCGACTTTACATTGTCGTTTACTTTTAATGAAGGCTCTTGTCGCCATAGTTGAATTCCTTCCATTCTAAGAGATATCATTTGAGTCCGAGACATATCGATTCCCACAACGATAAACACTCATCGCAACCGCTTACTTTCTGGAGTAGTGGTTGTGCGATTCGGTTAAGCATATGCAGTGATCGAATGTTGAACGTATGACTCGGCTCACACCTTGGCCAATCCGGCTTTTATTTTTCTGCAAAGCCCAACGTACAACATGGTCTACTGTTCCTCTATACGCTAGCAATGATAAATGATAAATAATGAAGCTGAAATTTGTCTCAATAACTGCGTCTTTAAAAAATTTCATAATCATCCATTCGGATGACAGAGATTTGATATGACCATCTCGATCAAAAATAGATATCTCGGTCGGTCTATGTGTGTCGGTCTAAGGTTTCTACATATCATCTTGACAAAAAATAGATCTCTCGGCTAAGTTAGAAATTCTGCTTTCACACCTCGACCAACCAAATAATTTATGGGATGTATGGATGGTATCTTCAAGCATAGAGAGGTTGCACCATCTACTTGTTCATCTGCTCCAATGCTTGAAGGAGGTCCAACCAATCAAATGCTTTATGATAACTTTGCCACATTGAAAACATCACCACTCAAGAGTTTCGTGAGATCCGTCTTGAGATAGCCTATCTTAAATGGAACCAAAACCAAAAGGAAAATGAAGAATAATTGGAGTAAGAAAATGACTAAAGTGGCTAATATGTCGTGTCTTATGTCTTCTATCTCACGTATTTATGTTATTTTCTAGTCTATGATTTTGTTTTCTTATTAGTTTCATGATTATGTTTTAAACTTTAATTAGTTTATTTATGTATTGCTCATGTTTTTTAATGATAAAACATGCTTGCTTTTGTTTTTAATATTATATTTGACATATATTATCTATGACTATTTACCATCCTATGTTATTTTCTATGCACATCTCTTTATTTGACACTTTTCTCTTCTTTTTGATAATGACAAAGGGGGATAAAAGTATGTTGTATTCTACTAACCTAAGCAAGAACAAAAGTCACTAAATTACAACATTGATCTACCAAGGGCGGAATATCATAGTAAAGGGGGAATATGTTGCTTAAGCACCAACTTTTAGCATTCAATAAGTTATGATTGTAGTGATCATAAAAAAAGGAGAGATTATGAAGACAAGTTTCCAACATTGTTTTATGTTCCGATGAAGGAAACATTGATCAAGATCAATTACATTATCAAAGAAGGAAAAAATTCTAAGTTCAAAGGAAAGTATGGTGACAAGACTTAGATCACAAGCAATCTTCAAGATATCATTAGACTTTATTGGATTAATCTCAAAAATAAGATACAAGTTACAATTAAGCTTCGTATATTACCTTATTACTCAAAACAATCATGCATCCTTCATCTCTAAGCATACAAACTCATTTTGAAACTTATTCATTTGAGAACATGTGGTTACAAACTGATATTTAGATTTCAATCAGTTGTAACCAGTTACACAAACATGTTGACTGGTTACAAAAACGAAAAACTCAGTATTTTTGGAAAGTATAGCAGCTATAACCGGTTAACAAAACTCTGTAACTAGTTACAACCGCATTTTTTTAAAATTCTTTTTCAGCTTCACCTGTAACCGGTTACGATAATTTGTTAACCGGTTACCACTAAAGTATTGACACTTTTTCATATTCAATCTAATTCCAATGATTTCCAAACTTCATCTCTCAATCACGACAATGATTCATGATAATGTACTCTTTCCAAAAGGTATAATTCAAGTATAAATATCTATGGATTCATATTTTCAAATTACACCTCTTTATAATAATTTAAATTCATATCTTTCTCAATTTTCATCTAAGTGCCTTAAGCCAAAAACTTAGTGGAACTTTCTGCATAAACTTTTATAGCATCATTAAAGTTTCATTGTCAAATTCTGAGCACTTAAGTAATATACTTTGTGAATTGTTTACTTGAAAGGGAAGATCAATTCTCATAATTGATACAAGTACAAAAACTTATTACTTATTCAAAATTATGTTTTGTTCACTAAGTGGTAGTGTTCATTGTACATAAGTGAAAATGATGTGTTTTCTCTTATTTGTTGTAAAATCAAAATGTGGTGTGTCTTTGTGATTGTGTTAGATAGTTAAGAGAGTCAAGTTGTTCTATTATAACATATATGACATTGTGAAATCTCTCACGGAGTGTGAGAGGATTGAAGTACTCTTGTTTAAAAAGAGGAACCATGATATATCTTTGTGTTATTTACTTTCTACACTTATTTTTCAGTATATTTACTTTTACATCAGTTCTGAAAAATTAAGAACATAATCTCTAACGATATCAATCGATAAAATTTAACTAGTACCAATTAATCTAATTCACCCTCTCTTAGATACATTTCATACTTATAGAAGGTTATGTTTTGAGCCATATAAGCCTTCAAGATCAAACTTCCATTTTAGTTCATAACCTCTAACATATTCTTCTCCATGTGAATCTTGTAATTCTTCTCAAGCAATTGACCAATGCTTAGAAGATTAAATTTGATTCCAGGGATATAAAATACGTCTTTGATCAATGAATGCGTACCATACCTTCTCTTGATTGATACATCACCAATCCCTTCCGTCACTAGGATGGTATCATCCATAAACTTCACATTGTTCTTCATGGCATAATTGATTATCACAAACCAATCATTCATTCCCGTTATGTGAGTCGAACGTCCGGAGTCAAAATACCATTGATTACTGCACTCTACAACATCCTCTACAGTCACCGTGGCATTTTCAATTGGTGGTAACCGTTTACACTTTACCATTTCAATTTTCTATGATCCGTTACAGTTGCCCGAGAACTGATTACTGTTGCATTCACCTTTTCTGATCATCACCAAGAGTGTATTTTCATCATCATACTCTTGTCTTACAACTCTAGCTTCATCTTCTTAAGGTTCTTTCTTATTAGAAATGCACTCACTAGCAAAACGTTCAAACTTTTGACAACTATAGCACGACACATTGTTTTTGTCACCATTATTTCTTCTACCTCATCCTCTATTGTTGCCACCTCTATAGTTGTTTGATCCACCACCTATATTCCTACCATTTTCACCCTTTTGGAATGTTGAATTCTTGGAATTTTAGGATTCTCTTCTACAAAAATTGTGAAAGTCCCATCTACCTTTGTTCATGTGCCACTTTTCCTTTGCCTTCTTGTCTCTTTCATTAAAACGGGGTCGCAAAACAATCACCCCCTTTTGCCATATTAACATTCCTCTCATTCATTATCTTCTCATGAGTCTCAAGAGAGCTCTACAACTCCTCCTTACTTACTGTTGTAAAATCCTTCAATTCTTCGATTGCTACCACTACGTTATCAAATCTCGATGTTAAAGAAGCAAGAGTTACCAACCACATATTGCTATGTGATTGTCTCTTCACACGCTTTCATTTGGTTCGCCAATCTTGCGATTCTCATATGAATTCACTAATAGTTTCCTTTTCTTCCATATGAATTAACTCTAGTTGTCTTTTGTGAGCTCATGACCTTTGCCTTATCAGCTACTACTGCATAACTTTTCTCCAAGATTTTCCAAGTTTTCTTTAAGGTTGTGCAATCACCAACCATCTCAAAATTAACTGCATTAACACATTGATGAATCATATATAACACTTTTTGCACCTTCTATAAGAGGAGTAACATTGTTATTGATCACTTCAAGAACATATTGACAACCAAACAACATTTTCATGTGTTTGCATCACTTGTCATAATTCTTCACATCGAGAATTAGGAAGTTACTACAACCAATCAAATAATTAAAAAATTAAAAAATATAAAGCTAGTAACCGATTACATCAAACTTATAATATGTATTTACAATCCTTATGCCGATAATCGGTTACATCCCCTATTACAGCTAATTCATTTTTATCAATTTTAAATTATCTTTTTCACTGAACATTTAAATCTGTTTTATTAAAAGTCCTATGTATATTCATTTAAATATAAATTTAATTTAATTTAATAAATATAACTTATTTCATTTTTAAGGTAAGATACATTTATTTATTAATGAAATGGAGTATTTCTTAAACTCTATTTCTCTCTTTAAAAAGAAGATGTGATATATAAACTAATAAACACAGTCCGTTTTGGTCTCGATACTTTCAGCGTCACTCTATCGCTGCTGTGAAGTCCAACCATGGAAGCAACGCGATTCTCTCTCTATCACTTCCATCCTCACAACTTCCGTCCCAAACCCACCGCACTTCTCTCAGGTAACCTCACTTTTCCAACTATCTCGCTTCCCATAAAACACCAAAAGCGAAAATAAACCATTTCTATCAAACATTACTCGTGCAATTTCCATTAAACCACATCTTCTATCGCAGGAAGAAGACACGCAGAAACTAGGGTTTCACTTTTCACAAGAAATTCACATTCGCTTAACCGGAGAATTTCCGTTAACTTCTCTGACCGACTCCGAAGTGATTATATCCGTTCTGAGACGCCGCTTTTGAGTGAAGAAGGTGTTCCGGAGAGTACTCGCAGTGATGATGTTGAAACAATTGTTGGTTCTTCTGGCGGTGATAACTCGTTAATAACCTTAGAGTTGAAACCTAGAGCGTTTAAAAATAGGTTTCTGAACTTTGTGCGTTTTGGTTCTGTTATTAATGGTGCTGCTGAGGCGTTTTTTAAGAGCGAGATTCGGAGGAGGTTGTTTGTTACTGCTGTGTTGATTGTGATTAGTCGTGTTGGTTATTTTATTCCTCTTCCTGGATTTGACAGAAGGTTGATACCAAAGGATTATATGAGCTTTGTCTCTGGTTCATCTGTTGGTAAGTTACATACATACATTGGTTTTGTTTCCCTTTTTTGAGTTCTCATTGCAAATTGAATGGTATTCATGTTAAAAATTGTGCGAAACTCGAAAAAGCAACTATTGAATTTAAAGAAATCACTAGAAGAAATGTTTGCCAGCGCTTAGTGACTTTGGAAATTAGGTGTAAGGTCATGGTAGTTTGTGAATGTGAAGTGGACTAGAAAAATTGAACCACGAGATTGCAAGCAATATCCACTCTTTCTAACACTCCTTTTCATGATTGATTCACGCGAGCCCATCACCTATGAAGTACAAACATAGATGCCGAGACCATACACAGCATTAATGACACTAGTACTTACTAACTTGAAAGAAACGAAAGTGATTTAATGTAACTGTCGGACACTAGATCCACATTTGGTATGAAGTATGGATGCTACATAGCCCATCACTTCCGGAATGAGTCCCGTTATAAGGGGAATGAAATCCACATAAATTAGCAAAACCTATGTGAATTTCTGGAAATAAAGAGTTATCGATAGCGGCGCTATCCTGGGATAGCGGCCCGGAGCGGTGACCCTCCGCTATTTGATGTTTAGCGGCCGCTATTTGATGTTTAGCGAGTAGCAGGAGCGGGGGCGCTTCCCGGCCCGAGCGGGTTTGAACTGTTTTGAATGCGAAAACCCAGATTTACCCTTAAAATAAATAAATCTGGTTTGATTTTACATTTGTTTTTCATTACCACTATTTTTTTAAAAGTAATAGTCATTTAATAACTTTATTCCTCTTCCTCTTTTATTTGTTTGGTTTTACATTAAATATATTTTTTATAAACTATTCATATAATTAGTCTACAAAATAGTCAAATAGCGGTTATCCCACTATCCTATTTTTGGGGTCGGCCTCCGTTCTGTTATCTGGAATTAATAACTCTGGAAATAATAGAAATTGTTGGAAAGAGTAGTTTGGTAGCGCCTCTCTTTGAACTGGTGTTCAACAGCTGTTAAGTCCATTTTTTTCATGGATATTTTTCCTGAGTTTATACACATACATGTGAACAGTCATTCATGTAGCTTCTGGCAGATGAACTTGGTGACTTCTCCTCTGAGCTCAAGCTGTCTCTTTTCCAACTTGGAATCAGTCCTCAAATAATAGCATCCATTATTATGCAGGTAAACCCTTTCGTTCATTGTGTTTGTTAGACAGACAATTGCCACTAAAGTTATTTTCTTTTTCTGCCTGTCATTTTGAAGGCCAAAGGATGTTTAGATTCCTTTAGTTATGTATGATTTTCAATTTTTTTGTCTATTGATTAAGCATCAATATAAAATAGGTTACTATCATATGGAGAACAGTGGTGTTCATCTTTCTTGTATATGCTTGTTTTCTTTCAAAATTTTGGCCTTTTATGAGCTTTATACAAGATATTCATGTGCAGGTATTCTGTCATGTTGTTCCTTCTCTAGTAAAGTTGCGGAAAGAAGGTTTGGATGGGAATGAGAAGATTAAGAGTTATATGTGGGTCTATTTATCCATCTCAGACCGTGAGCTTATATCTGGCTGCACATTGCTTTTGTAATTCTATTACAAGATTCATGATGTAAAGAATCTCGATTATTGAACTGTTCATATGTTCTTGTAGTTGGTGGCTGTCGCTGGGCTTTGCAATTGTGGAAGCTCTAATAGTTTCTTGCTACTCACTTCCATACTCAATTTACGCCGCTAGTTATAGGTATTCTTCAAAATACTATTATTCAAACATTATTTAAGTAATCCAACTACAAACACAGAATTTAACTATCAATATGAAAAATTGATAACATGAGTAAGCCACTAAGGTTAAAAAGATGGTTTTCTATAATACCGTATTTCCAACAGATGTATTTAGGCAGTCTTATTAATTGTCGGGTATAGCAGGGACATTGGTCTTTGTTAACATTAGAAATTGCTATGCCGAATTTCATTTCCTTGTTTTATGTTTTATAATGACGTGGATCTCATTCTCTTTGCTTGTTTATCATTCTTTTTCTTAACTCTAAATATAGTGGAAGAACTCTAGAAATTGCTATCCCGAATTTCATTTCCTTGTTTTATGTTTTATATTGACGTGGATCTCATTCTCTTTGCTTGTTTATCATTCTTTTCCTTAACTCTAAATATAGTGGAAGAACTCTTGGCCTGAACTCTTTCTGTTTGATATTTTTATCTTGCTAAACATTTGGTGCTTTTGCAGGTTTAAACATGTAATGCTGACAACTTTTTTTTTGGTTTGTGGTGCAATGACTATTACATGGATATGTGATACCATATCAGAATCTGGATTTGGTATTTTTCTTACCTCAAACTTTGATTTTATCATACTCAATTGGAGTTAGATTTTAAAAGATGATAACAAGAGTTTATGATGAGAAAACTTATGGATAAACATGAACTTTGTCTGTCTAAAAGTGTACACGTTCCTCACTAACACAGAGTCATATGCAACCTTAAACCATAAATGATAAACAAATGGCTTTTTACGGAGTTGCTTTTGCGATTTTTCCTTAGTTAGTCTGCAATTTCCGTGAAAGGTTGTATCAATTCTTTTCAAAATGCTGTCTCTCTGCCATGTTGCAAAAGGATAGAAAGACATTGATTATTCTCTATTCTTAAATCAGTTGTGTCATTTCAATTGAAAGACACACCAGTGACAGACTTTGGATGTTTGATTTTATCATTATAAATTCATTTTCTTGTGACTGATATTGCCTTCTTCAGGTCAAGGTTCATCTCTTATTATATGTGTTGGAATACTGATTGGGTATATGGAGACATTACACAAAATGCTTACCCAGCTTTCAGGTACATGACTGGATACAAACAAAGGCTTTGGGAATTTGATCTGATCTCCCTTTCCGTTATCTCTAGCTTAAATTTCAACGTATGGAAGTAATGTGTCTGCTATCTTGAAGATTGTGTTTCCAGGCTCCATTAAAATTAGTCTTTTTAGTTTTCTTTCTAGATGCATGATCAATTATTTATTTTTCTTGGAAGATGATACTATCTATCTAATTTCCCACAAAAAATGAAAAATGAATTCAAAGGATTAGGGAATAAATACTTTTGAGAAACATAAGCTTTCCCAACTGGTTTGACTAGCTTACTATTGCGAGTTTACATTTTTAACTTGCTTAAAGCTCCAATTTAGCTTGGTCTGTAGAAGCATCTATACTTGTGTTTTTGTCACACGGGACAAATTATAACTTTTTGGTTCCAGCCTTTTAAATGGAACTAAAATGTACCACTTGAGACCTTTTGTTAAGTTTTGTTCTATTTTTAATATACACCAAACGTAGAATAGAACTTGTACGTTTTGTTCTTTCTTGTTCTAACTTGTCTACCAAACACCACCTTAGAATAATGTTACAACTTACAAGGATGGTATACAACTATAATCAGGTCAAAATATCTAAAGTTATACTATTATATTTATATCATTGATTCATTCAACTGTATTGATTCATTTTTCTTGATATTTCAGCGAGTGCTGTTAGTTGGTGGCCGTATGTGCTTGCAGTATTGGGCCTCTTCACAATAGTCACTATGTGGGCAGTTGTAGTTACTGAAGGTTGCAGGAAAGTAAAGCTTCAGTACTATGGTTTTAAACTTGCTTCTGCTGCAAGGTAATGCCATTGAAGTTGTCCAGACAGTTGAACCTTGTTATCCTCATTGAAAGTTAGATGTTACTGGAGTTACGATTTTCTCTCGCCCATAAATTTTTTAACTTATGTTTTCTAACAAGGTAGTTCATGATGAAAGTTGATCTATACTGAAAATTGTAGATTCTGTTTTCATGTGTGCCTTCTTTGGCTTTAATGTTAACTTATATTCTACTTGGCCCATATATTTAATAGAATTCACTGTCCTTGTTTATTATGACAGACAATTTATATCTCTTTTGATCGAATTATATTTTAATCTTGAGTGTACTGAGCCCGATAAAGAGACTTTCTTGCCTCACAATTTGGAACAGGGAGCAATCGCCTATAACGGAAGTGGAACCCTATATTCCTTTCAATATTAATCCAGCAGGGATGCAACCTGTTCTTACCACCTCTTACCTCTTGGCCTTTCCAAGCATTGTCGCTAGGTTTGTGCGTTGCCTTTTGCATTTCAACTTCCACTCTCTTTGCTTACTAGGAGGAAACATGTTTTTCTGTTGCTAGTCTGGTGTTGTTAAAAAATGAAGTTTCCTTTACTGCTTTAATGTGAAGTGCAATTTCTAAAATTGATATTGATTGTCAGTTTGCTTCAGTCACCTTTTTGGGAGCGTGTGAAGGAAATGTTGAATCCCGACTCTTCTGTTGGCGCTGAACCGTGGGTCTACTATTCCATATATGCATTCTTTGTCTTCCTTTTCAATATATTTGACATTGTAAGTTTCTTTTGCCAACCATTATATGACTGAACATTGTACTTGATATAAAGAGTTTGTAGTTTGCTTTATTTAGTTTCATATTGATATAAGTTATTGGTTTTCACAAAAGTATCTGAAAAAGATAGTAGATGGATAAAACTTGAGGCTGCTATAACACTTCGTCTGAAATGTAAACAGTGAAGCAGATACTAATACGAGTTTTAACAAAGTTTGCATGATATCCCAAAATGTTTGTTATTTGGTACTATTGTAGGTTGAATTAGATGCCAATTTAGGATTATGGAAAAAGATGCCAAATTTGTTACTTATTGCAATGATCTGAATTTTGAGCTGCTTATCCTGGTTGTTAATTTTCAGCACAATTAAAATACATGTTTCATGTTTGTAAATTATCTTGAATTCATAGTTTGATGCAGCTCCAAGTCATTTCAGTACTTTGTTAAAATATCAGTAATTCATAACTACTTATATTTATATCGTAAAAGGCTTTTTATATGTGGATTTTGCACAGGCTAACTTGCCAAAGGAAATTGCTGATTACTTGAATAAGATGGGTGCAAGGATACCTAATGTTAAGCCTGGGAAGGCTACGATAGAATACCTCTCAAAGGTTCAGGCATCCACACGATTTTGGGGTCTGTATGGCTGATGGCTTCAGTTTTAGTCTCATTCTGATGTTTAGTGAATATAATATTTTCCTGTTATGTGATTTTCATCCGCTACCTAATGAAAATTTTGCAGGGGGCCTACTGTTAAGTGTTTTGGCTACTACTTCAAGTGTTCTCGATCACTATTTACGGCGTAGAAATGCTGGTTTTGCTATTGGTTTTACATCAATTCTAATTATTGTAAGTGCAGTTAGGGTTTCTGTTATATAACTCTACTTTGCATGTGAACTTAGTGGTCATACACAGTCAGGCAAGAAATTAACACCAGCTTCATTTATCTGGCCTGCACTGCTTTCAAAGCAATTTCAATTTGGTCGCGTAGTGTTGATCTGTTATGTTGAGTAATTTCTCATGCATCTCACTTGTACCCTCTGGTAGTACTGTAGTTTTTTTTATCCTCTCTATTGTTTTCATCACCCAAAATACTTCTTGGTTCTTGGTTATTAAGATGATTTTTTAAACTCGTTCCCCTCTACAGAAAATAATGGGTTTGGTACGAATAGTATATATTTATACATTTGGAATGTACTTTCTTTCACCACACACTATCAAGTGCTTTGTTTAATACAGTTTCACTGAGTACCCCTTGGTTTTATTGGTCCAGGTTGGTTCCATTATTGAACTTAGAAGATCGTATCAAGCATATAACGTGATGCCAGGATTAAGCAATGCTTTGAAGCGTTATGGTGTATAAACTTCTGAAAAGCCATGATGCCATTCATGCTTTCATCAGCATCAGTAAGTAGTAACAAATATCCGTCTACAGATTTTCCAATGTAATTGATCAGGGCTGCCTAATATTTCCAAGAAACTTATTTTTTGTTTGTTGGAGAATTAAGTCTGGTTTGTGGGTATTGGAGTATTGAGGTCCGTTAGCATAGCTATTAATGTATGATGTGCTAAATGCTACCTGTGAGTGCGTGCAAGTTATTGATTCAGAAGTCTCATTTTCTGATTTCTTTACGGAAGGAAATTATTTTGATGATTTTAGGGGAAGTATTTAGTTAGGTTATAGTTGTAGCCGCAGCTAATATTTGTACATGAAATTTTGTTATAGACGTGTAATGTAAAAACAAGGTAATATAGGAGGTTAAACACATTAAAGTGGCCATTTATCACTCCAGAAAAGTGCCTTGGTGGTAGGCATTAGTTGTATTGCAAGTTTCAGCTAGAGAAAGAACTTGCCACTTGCTTTTTAAGTTGTATGTTATCTGCCTGTATAGTGATTGATAATTGAACTTTATTTGAATGTTATGTATCAATAAAAACTGTATTTGTACCATGAGTAAAAAAGATAGGGAAATCACATTAATACAACTCCTAGCTCAAAGTAAAAAAGATATCATGATTCAAAATTCATTTGCTCAGTCCCTTTAACATGTCAACCTTTGCATATTGACCATGCAATGGACTTTTCGTACATGAAAAAGATGACCAGTTTTTGTCTACGCATAATTAAATAATTTAAGAATTTGAGTTAAGACAACACCTTGATTTTACAACATGGCTGGCAGAATTCAAAAAATAACCCTCAAATTTAGATACATTTAGTACACAACAAGCCTTTTCTAGAATACACCATAGCTAGAGATAATTTTT
Organism: Lathyrus oleraceus; assembly: GCF_024323335.1. NCBI lineage: Eukaryota > Viridiplantae > Streptophyta > Magnoliopsida > Fabales > Fabaceae > Lathyrus > Lathyrus oleraceus. Next base: position 188,074,370 of record NC_066581.1, read on the forward strand.
TTTTTGGACTTTAGAATCCGTATAGAATGATGAGATTGAATTCTGAATGTACCAGACAATTTTAAAAATATTGTGGATTTCAATGTTTGAAGATTTATTGAGATTGAAATTCGAACATGTGGATTCCAATGTCTGAAGACTTATGGAGATTGAAATTCGAACAACGCAAACAAAGCAAAATCGGAGAACTAGAGGGCTTTTTATATTAGAGGGCTTTTTATCATCTGTGTTTTTAAAGTTTGTTCTCTCATTTGTTAAGTATTCTCATAGTTTCTATCCATTGCATTGAAGTTTAACATGTTTTGTTCTCTCATTTGTTAAGTATTCTCATAGTTTCTATCCATTGTATTGAAGCTTAACACGTTTCTACTCTAATGCATTGCACGTATATGAAATTCTACTCCATTACAAGCACATAATCAAACCAAACCAAAATATATATAACATGTAATTATGTATTTTGTTCTCAAGACCAAGGGTTCTAATATTAAAATTTGAATTGCACTAGAAATACGAAGCAGATATAGAACATGCATAAGCTCTAGTGTTCAAAATTTTAAAGCAAGATAGTTCAAAACAAACAAAATGAATATATATATATATATATATATATATATATATATATATATATATATATATATATATATATATATATATATATATATATATATATATATATATATATATATATTCATTTTGTTTGTTTTGAACTATCTTGCTTTAAAATTTTGAACACTAGAGCTTATGCATGTTCTATTTCTGCTTCGTGTTTCTAGTGCAATTCAAATTTTGATATTAGAACTCTTGGTCTTGAGAACAAAATACAAAATTACATGTTATATATATATTTTGGTTTGGTTTGATTATGTGTTTGTTCTGCTTCATTGTTTTTGTTTCTGTACACTGTTATGACATGTTTTTGTGCTTGTTTAATTGTATACAAAAATATCTGACAACCTAGAAAGATGAGATATTGTAGAGTAACTCAACATGCTTATGTTCGTAGGGAGAAAGCTAAAGTTTCACGACCTGTAGTTGGAGAGAATTCGTTTGGTGGTGAGGGAACGTCTTCCCAGGTTCATATGTCTCAAAGATCGTCTTCCCAAATTCATGTGTCCCATGCTGCCCTAGAAACCCTCGCACTTGATGATGTATTTTTCCTCCTACATCTTTCGATCATGAGAAAGTTATTAAACTACTCCAAAACCACTAAATCCGAGGCATTAGACATGATGGTGACTTATTTGGTAGTCGACCCAGGAAAAATCCAACATGAGATAGATGACACCAGAGGATGTCATGTTAGGTTTTCATTTCTAATGGATTTGCATGAACACCACCTGACTGTAGTTGTGTATGTTGAAGGTGATAATGCACATGTTGTGTCTCATAAAACATGTGCATTGAGGTCATACCTCTTGGTTTTGGCCGACACATTCATTTTTGTGGACAAAAGTGTGACTTATATCAATGTTATATATCTTAGATATTTCATTGATTTGGACAAGATTCATGAGTACAACGGTGAAATTTCTTGTTTGGTGTACCTCTACTCCATACTAGCTAAATATATTTTATGAAAGAATCAACATTTGACAGAAAACAACTTTTTGTAGCTTTATTAATATTAACTTCATAATATCCGTGTTAGATTGTTACTAATATTATATCCGAACCATTTTCAAGTATGGATCCACCAGTATTTTCTCCATCTCGCCGACTGAGTATATGTGGAAGACTACTCTGAGGCTTTGTCAGGAACGTGCTCGATCATCCCGTTTAGAGAGAATCAAGTGACCAAGCCAGTCTGAGTTACTCTTGATCATATTATGCTGAATGATATTTTCTTTATGTCCTATGTTGTTAATTGTGAGACACAACCCTTGGAGGTGATAGTCTTATACTTTAGATAATTGGCATATGGGTCTCGACATATATATTCCATCTATCAGAGTGAGTCATACATCAGTTTGGGTATGCAATGTATACCTAGAGACTCCACAGTTGCTGCTCCGACCACTATTTTATGCATATGTGTTGATGAGATTTTTGCAGTGTACTATTATCACTTGGTCCCAGAGAATATACGTTGAGTGTCAGTTCCTCGTTCATGGAGTACAGTATACAACTACATCTAATGATGTTATAAAATGTCATATTCTTACATGATACAAGATGTAGAAGGAAATCCTTCGAAGGCAGCTCATCAGAAGATCTTAGAGGAAGAGCAAGTAAAAGTGGACCATGTCGTTGACGTGTTACCAATATGTCACTGTATTGTGGCTATTAAGAGAGGCCATAGTTAGGGGAGAGTTTGAGGGAGACACTCCTTAGATGACCACTTTATAAGCCATCTTAGTAGAGACATGATATGTTGTGTAGTATAGGCGACATAAGAGGAACATAAGATTCAAATATACACAATAGTTGTCTTTTGCTTTATATATTTTGATATTTTGTATTATGGGTTGTTATAGGATTGATTATTATATTTTGAAATTTTATGTTTGACATTTTGATATTTTGGCATTCAGATATACTCAACCGTTCTTCTATTTTAATCTAATCATTTAATGACAAATGTGTATGATTTATTGTGAGGTTGATTTATAAATGGTTTTTAATATAAGATTTGTTAAAAGTTATCAAATTCTGAAAAACAATTAAAACTCTAACTTACTTGATAAATTATAATTCTTCTGACTTATAATTTATAAAACCCAGATTTATAAACGTTAATACCGTTATGGTAAAAGTATATCGCATTTATATATTATAACAAAACACGCGGTAAAAATATTTAAATCTTAAAAACATTCAAATTTGTTTATCAATATGTGAAGTTGATATTGAGAATTGCAAACATTTATAATTTTATTTAAAAAATGCAAATGAGGTAGTTTATTTTGTTGGATAACTTGAATTATAAGATATTTGTAAATTGAGAAAAATAGAGAAGAATAAAGAGAAATTGAGAGAGAGAAAAGTATTATTGGAATAAAATTGATCGAATTTTTTTACAAACATATTTACATCCTTTATATAAGATCATACTACTAACTAACAAATTAACTTCTAGTTTGTAACTACAAACATAATTAACATTAATCACATTCATAACTAGCATTAACTACATTCATAACTAGTATTGATCAGATGTTGAACTATCAATAACCACATGCATAACTATCAGTAACCACATGTAGATCTATTAATAACCATATGCAGAGTTATCAGTAATCACATACTGAACTATCAGTGACTATATGCAGAATTATCAATAATCACATGTAAAAATGTCAGTAATCACATATTAAACTATCATTAACCACATACTAAACTTCCAGTAACCACATACAGAAAACTAAATTACACATCTTACACCCTTCCTAATTTAGATTTATTAAGTTCCTCATTTCCATCAATCATTTGGTTTTAACTTCAGCATGTAAACCTACCTAATGTAAGTATGAGATGCAAACTAAGAATGGTGAATTAGATTTAATATTTTTTCTTGTTATTTTGTAGATGTTATGGTTCTTTTACTTTTCTAGAAAATTATGATGAACAAATGAATCATAATGCATAAAAACTAAAGAGCGGTAGGTAAAAGAGTCACATGAAATTATACTAGCTCCCATTATCAACTAATAATATGTCTAGTCCCTTCGCACCCCGTGAATGATTTCACTATGTTAGATCTTTGTACATCCTCACACCAAGACTCTAATATAATCTTCTAACACAGATACGTTAAACCTATGGCGGACTTTGAATCTCCCCGATTCAAAAGACTTCTTTTACAACAAATAGAAAGAACACAACTTCCTATTTATAAATACCCGTAGAAAGTACACACACATTCGTTATAGACAATATCACCACTCACTTGGTGAATAATTTACAGCAAACAGATAGATTGAATACAGACAGTTTGTATGCTTTCAAATATCTTGAAAATTTAATCTTCTCTTTCAACGAACAATTGAAGAATATATAAACATTAAGCGCTCGATGGTTTACGTAACTTTTTCTCAAATGAATGAAACTTATGTAATAAAAGTTTATATGACATTGTATATGAACATTTGAAAAAACAATAAGATTTTTTTGAAAAATATGATTGAACGAGGTTATTTGAAATCTGAAAATTCTTGATTTAAACACATCACAAGATGCCTCTTGCATGAGTATAAATGCTTGGAAAATGACCACGATTAATTGCAATGATTTGAAAAATGTATATGATCATATACAATGAAGAGGTATGACATTGTTTCAGAAATTTCAAAAAAATTCAGATGTCAATCAATTGATCTAGGATGTCAATTGATTGCATCACTTCCAATGTTTAAAAATATCAAAATTTGCACCATGTAAGTCAATTGTAGTAAAGAGTCAATCAATTGATGCTATTAGTTTTTTTTCGTTTTACAAATATCACATCAATTGAATGAGTGCTAGGAGCAATCGATTGGCTCCCTTAAAAACTTGAAAGTTTCGCCTTTTAAAAGTTGTACTTTGAATGCCAATCATGCATGAATGTTTAAGAAACATAAAATGGTTTAGATGAAAAGATTTCGAGAACCTAAAGCTTATATACATATAAATTGCCATTATATCTTAATTTTCATGATTCAATCATTTGATTTTCAAAGCTTATCCAATCTTGATACTTAATTTCAATATTTTTATTCTTTTATATTTTTTTTATAATAAGGTTTTGTATTCATCACAACTAAGTTAAGATAGACAATAACCATATTCTTAACACCTGACGTGTATTGCCTTCTTTCCTGACTGCTTGACCAGTTCCCATGTTTGATTATTTTCCATGGATTTGAGCTTTTAAATCACTGCACCTTGACAATTCTCATCTTGAATAACATGAACATGATTAAATGGTCATGACTCGTCCATCATGGCTTTATAAACCAGTTCACCATTTTATCTTATCGCTTGATAAGGAAATATCTCATAATCATTCGATTAAATTGAATTCTGGTTCTGGTTGATCTTCTCACTTCTTGAGGATGTGCAAGTTCAGTTGTAACCACTTGTTCATCATCATGTATATTAATTATGATGTAGCTTGAATCTTCACCTTATTGCATTGGATTTTATGAAATTTCCAGTGAATTTTGACCTTTGCTTTAATAAAACTCCACATCTCTACTAATCACCACCTTGTTCTCAATTGATGACAACAACTTGTAAGTGAATGTGAGAAAAACAAGAAAAGGGGGTTTGAATTGTTTTGAAAAATAAAAGCTTTTTCAGAAATAATAACAACACAGAATTTTATACTGGTTCACTTAGAAAACAAAGCTACTCCAGTCCACCCGGCCAAGGTGATTTCGCCTTCAAAAAGGACTTAATCCACTAATCTTGAAAGATTACACAACCAATCATCTAATAGAATAATCTCTTAGCCCTCTCAAGTATACAGACTGCGCAGAGTCACTTGAGGAATCAAAAACAATTTAAGCAAAATGGATTTGTAATGTAGGGCGCTTCTAAGGGTAAGCAAGTATTACAGCAGAGTATTAGAACAAGAGTTTTTCATGTATGAGCAGCAGCTCGTGAAAAAAAATGAGAGAGAATATGAATGATTTTTCTGTGCATTGATGTTGTCTCTCAGTGAGGTAGAATGTCCTTTATATAGTATTGAGAAGGACCGTTGGAGTGATGACATAATCTTCTTCTTTGATGAGCATTCAATGTCATTACTTCTGTGTTTCTTGCTATAACCATTTTGTCTCCCTGATTAACTTCTTTCTTAAAATACTTCCTTTCCATATTGAGAATTCTTTCCGTTACTCTTTCAGGACTTGGTGAATCTTCATCAGAGTCTTGTTGTATCGGAGTCATTCTTCAGAATGAGATCACGTCTGAATTCATCAGAGTACTAGTCTTCTTGATCATCAGATTCTAAGACCAGTAGTTGTTAGAGCTTCTAGTTCTTTTTACTGTCTTTCTTTGATCAGAATCATAACTTCTTGGACGTACTTCTTCCTTAGCGGTGTCTAATCTTCTAGCACTTTATATCTGACAAGTGTTTGTATCTGATAAGAGATCAGAGTGCTTCGTTACTGTTCAGAGTCCAGCATACTTGTTCAGAGTCCTGCATACTTAGAAAAAATCTCGTTAGAGTGCCATTTTTGGTTTCATCCTTTGTTATCATCAAAATCTTAGAATTCTATTGTAGAACCAATTTTGTTCTTACAGTAAGAACATGTTGAATGATATCCAACTTGAACCATAGTTTGACTTCTACCATCCAACTTTCTTCTAAGTTGCTTAGGAACATGTCTAAATCACAATGAGCCAAAAATCTTAAGGTGAACAACAACTGGCTTCAAACATGACCAAGCTTCATGAAATGTTTTACTATTCAACTTCTTTATTGGATATATATTAATGATGTACACAACAATACACAACAATTGAAGAGGCCTTACCCAAAAAATGATTTGGAACTTGCTTTTTCCATGATCATGCTTCTTTCCATGTTCAAGATACTTATGTTCTTTCTCTCTCAACAATGCCATTACGTTGAGGTGTTTATGATGCTATAACTTCATGCTTAATCCATTCATAAAACTAAGCAAATTTAGTTGAGGTCTATTCACCACCACCATTTATTCTCAACCTTTTGATTGCATATTTAGCATGTCTATCAACTAGCAACTTAAATCTCTTAAAATCGATGAACACCTCAGTTTTCTTCTCCAACAGATAAATCCACACACACACACACACATACACACACACACATACACACACACACACACACACACACACACACACACACACACACATAAACACACACACACACACACACACACACACACACACACACACACACACACACATACACACATATATATATATATATATATATATATATATATATATATATATATATATATATATATATATATATATATATATATATATATATATATATATATATATATATATATATAATGAATTCATCTATGAAGGTTAAGAAACAACAATTACCTCCTAGGGAATTCACTTCAAAGAGACCACACACATCTAAGTATACTATCTCCAATTTATGACGTGACTTCATTGGAAAGTCTTATTCGAATTACTTTCTAGATGCTTAACAGTCCTCACACAATTGCTTTGGCATTGTAATATTGGGAAAACCATATACTATCTTCTTCATGTGCATCATACTGAGACTTCTAAAATTAAGATGACCAAATCTTTGATATCAAATCCATTTTTGATCTCTAAACATGGTTGATGCAAGACATTGATGGTCTAACATGTTGATCACGATCTTGAATGTGTTGTTGATTGATAAATGTTCCTTCAAAATTAGCTTACACATTTCATCAAACACCTTGATCTCTCTTTCTTCAAACTTCATTTTATAGTCTTTATCAAACAATGGATCCAAACTGATAAAATTGCTTGCTATATAAGGAACATATAAGACATCACAAACAATTTCTTCTTGTCCATTATTTTTCTTCATAAGAGTGTTTCCAATTCCTTATGATGTAACAATGCTATTATCGTCAAATTTGATCGATATCCTCACCGATTCATCAAGTTTGATAAACCAATTTTTGTTACCTGTCATGTGATTTTCGCAACTTGTATCAAGGTACCACACATTTGCTTTCGCTTGAGCCAAATATGTTGCATCCATTAAAACTACTTATTGTGAATCACTACCACCAGCATGTGCAACCACACCTTTGTCACCTCCATTGGACTCTTTATTGAAGTAGCAATCTCTAGCATAATGATCAAACTTCTGACAATAATACCATTGAGCCTGCTTCATCTCAACATTATTCTTGAATTTCAAATTCTAAGTTGCATCATTCTTGCTATTCTCACCATGAAGTCTTGAATTCTTGTCTGCACCATTTCCTCAATTCCACTTCTTCTTCCATTTTTCTTTAACTTTGTTGTTTTTTTAGGATTTTTCTTTGATTTTCTTGAAGATTTGACCGATAAATCTTGTTTAGAAACTATATTTGAATTTCTCTCTTTCACCCTTAACTCATGCGCTTTAAGAGATGCTTGAAATTCTTCGAGCTTCATTTCAGACAAATATTTGGACTCCTCAATGGCCAAAACAATGTGATCAAGTTTGGCAAGAAGAGCTCTTAGAACCTTCTCAACTTTTTGTAGTTCAGAGATCTTCTCTCAACATGATTTCACTTGGTTTGTCAAAACCACCAACTTTAAAGAGAACTCAACAATGGCTTCACCATCACTCATATGCATATTCTCATATTGTTTCCTAAAAGATTGCGGTTTTACTTTCTTCAATTTCTTACATCTACTTGAGAGTATCCCACACATCTTTGGTCGTTTCTTGCTCAATGATCTTCTAAGATATTTGAATCCACACACTGATGGACCAAAAATAAGCATTTCCCATATTTCTTGATCATTTCATGATGAGAAGCTTTTTGTGCCTTAGTAGCATTTGCCTATAATGTCAAGAAACAATCATTCATGATTTGAAGCAGATCTTAAAATCAGAATATCATTCTCATATATGCACACCATCTATAATACTTTTTTCCCTTGAAAACTGGTGGATTGACTGAGAACTGATTAGAGGTTATACTCCAATTTGCCATGGATGGAGTTTGAAGGTCAACACGAGACTTTATAGACTAATTTGTTGGATAATTTGAATTACAAGTTATTTGTATATTGAGAAAAATAGAGAAGAATAAAGAGCAATTGAGAGAGATAAGTATTATTGAAATAAAATTGATGAAAGTTTTTACAAACATGTGTTACATACTTTATATAGAATCATTCTGCATAACTAAATTAACCACGTACAGAACTAACATTAACCACATGTTGAACTATCAGTAACTAGTTAAGAAAAATGAATGACAGATCTAACTAATATATTTTACATTTAAGGATAATAGGGTATTTTCATAACACATATACATATAGGGGTGCCAGTTACTGTTAGGGGTGCCAACCAAAAAACTCTCATATTAGCCAAGCCCAGTAATTGGCGGGTCTTTTCTTCCGATTTGACATTTGAATTGACCAACGGGCAATGAGCAGAGTCCACGATGGGAACCTTGTTGCCGGAGATGGATCCCGCCGAGATTTACACCGCATCAGACACCATGGATTCCTCCGCAATATTTCACACAATCAACGACGTCGTAGGGTTCGTTCTTTACATGCACCAGCAAATTCCCTCGTAATTTCTAACTACTCTCCTTTTCGATTTCATTTTTTGTTCCTCGTTTTGTTTTCAATTTTCATCATTCGGTGCATTTTGTTTATGCAGCACTGTTCAGGATATGGGCGTTGAGTTCGATTCAATGCATTCCGAGTATAAACAACTGGTAATTCATATAATTTCCTTGTTTTTATCGGCATTGTTAACCGTCAATCGGAGAAACTAGCGGTTTGTTTAATTCCAATATTTATACTAAATGTGTGTTGGAAATCGTTTGAATCAAACGGTTATTTATGATCTGATTATGTTTGTAATTTGCTTGGAATCTGAATTTGTTGATGTTAGGAGATGGATATGGGAAATGAAGTGAAGGCATCGTTTAGGAGAAAGCATGTGGGTAGAATGAGGGAAATCAAAGTAGGAATAAAGAGATTGGATAAGTTGATGAGTTCTCTTTCGAATTTACAAATTGCACTTAAAGTGATTATCAATGAGTGTCATTCCATAGATGGGGTCATTTTGGCTCTTGGAGGTAGCTCCCTTAGGCCTCAGAATGTTTATGTGTTGGAATTTCCACGTCGAGTTGATGTTTCCAATGCGGATGATTTTGCTAGGAGCAAAGCTGCAGAGGCTCTTTGCAGAAAGGTTCTTTAATTAGCCAATTTCTTTATTTTTGTGTTTAGGTATTTTGGAATGAAATGGAATATGATTTGTGTGAGGTCATGGTTTTGTGATACTTTAACAGGCAATTCGGACATTGATATCAAAGGATGCTGGGTCTGTTACTTATCCTGGTAGTTATTGACTTTACTGGTTGATAAACATTCATTTTGAAAAATGAGTACTCCAATTGGTCATTCAACTATACACAAGACATTGATTGAGTTGGTCCTTTGAAGATTTTGGACATTAGTTTGGTCTTTTGTAGTGTAAATAAGCATCAATTTCAGGACCAAATTGATGTTTGAATACATGTTGAGTGTTGGAATTGATATTGGTTCAACCATTGTGAGGTCAAATGGATGTCCAAAATCCTTGTTGGGCTGACTTGATGTCCGGTGTGTATCTTTGAAATACTAATTTGAATGTTTACTATTAGTTTTAAATAATTTTCTTCCTGCTATCTCATTTATTTGTTTTTCTTTATTCCATATTGATCCAAGGGTTACATTTTTCCTGCTTTTGTATAGGTCCAAACAAATTGTTTGTATTGATTAAAGCCCCTTCTTCTTTCAACCAGCCGCTGCATTTTCTGCCCAAACGTGATTTTAAGTACAACAGAAAGGTAAATTAGATATTGAGGATACATTTAATTTGTGATTGTTCTTTATTAAGTTGGAAGTATATGATGATTCCTATTTGCACCAAGCATCATATGCTGTATTTGTTGATGTTGCCTTTATAATGAGTGATGCTGATGATTTCTTTATTTGGTAAAGAAGATAGTTAGTGGTATATATGTTTGCTGTTTTTTTGGTACATAACTTTATCAATTCAGATATTGCAGTCATTCTTTTTTTGTTTATACGAGAAAGTGATTTTGTATATATATATAATCTGTTATGAAATTGATGAAACTCGTGGCAATTTGCAATTCATCACTACCATGATCATTCTTTGGGAATGATTCATCATTAAACCTGGCAATCTCACTTCAATTTCTTATAAGCATGACTTTGATTGATGGTTTTGTTGTTCCAGTCAACTTGTTGTCCTTTGGAACTGAAACACATTGTTTTTATCTCGCCCTCTGAGTAAGCTTTAGGAAGTTTATTTAAGACAATAGCATACACAATCTTTCAGTATTTCTTAGGGGTGTTTGGCATATCTTTGACTTAAAATGTGGAAATATAAAACAATTTTATTTTATTAGATTGAGATTCCCAATACCTAGTAATATGCTCCTATGCTGTTTCTATGTAACACTTTTTTGGAGGGATTTGCCCCATGTATTCCCAGCAGCTAACTGCAGTTTTGCAACAGATTGTGCCTCTCAGGCTGCTGTTTAAATGCCGAAACCAGGATCAAGAAGTGGCTACTTCTACTTCAGAAGATTTGATCTGGTAACTTTATTATGACATGAATATTTATTTGATGATGACACATTTTTGTTTAGATGAATAGCCTTTTGTATGTCGGTTACCAAATTGCTTGTTTATAACTATTCGATGTATTGGTGGAAGTGAAACATTGCAGAAAACATGTTACTGTAAACAGCATTCCTTTTCACATTTACCATTTATATTTTCATCCATTACATGATCTTTAGTTTCTTTTACTTCACTGTATGACCAATATATCATTCAGCATTGTCGACTTTGAAATGACTTACCTTCTACATCACAGGTTTCAATGCCGGCATGTAATAAAAGGCCTTGCAATGAATGCAATGCCAGAAGAATGAAATCCTCCATTCCAATATAGAATAGGAAAATCATGTTGTAAATACTATGACTTGCGCTTTATTTGAAATTAATGTCCCTCATTTCATTTTAGTTATGATGTAAGGTAGTTAAGCTTAAATACCTTTGTTGTTGCAACATTTTAGACCAAGATCACCTTCTACCATAAATGTGAGAAGGTGAGAAACATAGGTGTTAGGCCAATGGCAATGGCCGTGGTTGGAGAGAAAAGATCCTTTAACTTTGTTGGTAAATTTAGGGGATTGTTTTTTCCACTCTAATTGGTGGAGAAACACATGAAAATCTGAAAACATCATTAGAAATCTAAAAATGCATTTTTAGACGTATAATTTTCACACCAAAACACGTCATAGGTGAGACACACTCTATTTCCTCCTAAAATTTAACAATTCAGTGACAAATTCAGAAGTGCACTTTCAGATTTGTGATGCGGGAATTTGAAATACCACATTTGCATGTCTATAACAAATTCAGGAGTGCATTTCTAGATTTGTCAAGAGGGAAATTTAATAAAACAACACCTTGCATGTTCTTCTTTCTCATGATAAAAATTATTTTTCTCTCAAAACCCTTAAAAACATCCTTCCATTCTCAATCAAGTTTTGCACTCCAAAACATAATTATTGTGTTTTATCACATCAAAAGAAGCAAAAGAATGTAAAATTTAAGATACAGTTCATCTATTTCCTTTCTCATTACTTACATTAATATGATTTTTGAGCTGAAAAAAAGAACATTGCATCCAGAGTTACATTTCCGGATTCTAGTTGAAGGTCATCCGAAAGTATATTTTCGGATTTGTTTAGAGTTTAATTTGGAGAGTATTTTTTTTATTTTTAATATTTATGTTATTATTTGGCTTAGATATGATACACTCTGATGTTGTCCCCAAACCTATTTGATCTATGGATGTCAAATCTGTTGATGTCAAGATAGGTATTGGCAACCAATTTGAAAATGGATAAGAGTTTAATGTTTGTGATCATATGGTCCAATGGATTTGCATAGAGGTAGTCAAATTGGGGTTTGGCGTTGTACTATGAAGGTCAGATAATGGTTCAGATAGAAGACTTATATTTGTGTCACTGAGATGCGAAAGAAGTGGCAAGTACACAACTCCTCTCCGGAAGTTAAAACGAGATGACACCAGTTTGAGAAAATGTGAGTGTCTTTTTAAGTTGTGTGAATATCTTTTGAAAAATAATAAATGGAGATTTAATTTGATTTGTGGTACGCATAATCAGGACATGTGTCATAAGTTAGTCGATCATCCCACTGCATGTTGTCTTATGCTTGAAGAGAAGGAAATTGTTTCTGACATTGACATTGAACATGGTGCTACCCAAAAATATACTTGTAACTTTTAGACATAAAAGATCCAAAAATATCTCAAATATCAAACAAGTATACAATGTTTGTGTCCGAAACAACAAGGCGATAAGGGGGGATAAAACTGAACTACAACAATTATTGAAACTTTTGGATGATAACCATTATGTATCTACATACCGAGTGTGCGAGGATAAAGAAACTATTCGAGATATATTTTGGACTCATTCTGATTCAATAAAGTTGTTCAACAAATTTCTCACTCTACTTATTATTGATTCAACACATAAGACAAACAAGTATAAACTTTCACTATTGAAAATTGTTGGTGTTACCTTTACCAAAAAGACATATTTCGTTGAGTTTGCATTTTTAGAAAGCGAAAAAAAGGACAACGTTATTTGGGCTTTAGAAGTGTGTCGAACAATGTTGAATGACAAACAAAACATGCCGAAGATCATTGTTATCGATTACGATACCACATTGATTAATTCAGTTGCAAAGGTATTTCCTATTTCATAAACATTACTTTGTAGGTATCACATCACAAAGAATGTGAGAAGTCGACTTAAACATGCGAATGAGACTAAACAAATAAAGGGTGAAGATGAAAATATGGTCAAAGTTACATGATACTGGAAAGAATAATGGATGCATAAAATGGTATAGTAAATTCTTCTACGGAAGAATTATATGCCGATTCTGTTTTAATTTTCAGAAAGGCGTGTGAGAAATATTCAGATTTCTTGAAATATGTTGAAAATACAATTCTAGACCAGGTGAAGGAGAAAATTGTTTGTACTTAGACCAATCAGGTTAGACACTTTGAAAATATAACAACTAACCGAGTCAAATATGCCCATGCTACACTAAAGAATTGGTTAGGAAATAGTAAATGTGATTTGTGTATAGATTGAGACTCTATGAACCAAATGATCCAAAATCAACATAATGAGATACATACATCATTTGATCGCAACATTACAGTGTTAAAACACAGATTCAGAGACAACAATCTCTATTCACAGTTGGTCAACAACATATCTTGAGAAGGATTGAATTTTATTTTTCGCAAAGCCAAACGAGTTAAGAATATAGGGTCCGATAACTCAATTTTTAAATTTAGGAAGACGAATGGTCTCCCATGTGTTCGTCTAATTTCAAAGAAGGTGAAACTTGATAGTCCAATACAAATGGATTAGGTTTGTACTAATTAGAAAAGGCCTATCTTTGATGATGATGGTGTGATGAAGGACAATAAGTTGAATATCTCTATCTTGACCAAATGGAAAGTGATACAAGAGATATTTTTGAAATCCAATGACAACATGTAACTCCACATCAAAGATCAGTTGAGGAAGATTTCTTATCCATAAATCACATATTTGAAACCACCATCTTAACTAGTAAAAACAAAAGGTGCTCATAAGAAGTTCAAACCAACACTAAGTGACAATTCAACGAAGAAGTGTCATTCTTATTTTGAACATGTTGACACACTTTTTCCGGATTCTATAACTCCAAAATCTCAAAAAAAAGTCTTTTCAAAGGCGCTCACATTAAAAAACCTTCTCCTACACCACATTTACGAAAAATCTAATACATCAAAGAGATGCATCCTTTTATGCACAAATACATTGAACATATTGAATGTTAAGGGTGGCACTAACTGCGTTATCGAGCTGTTTCAATTTTGCTTGGTAAAGAAGAAGAGAGTCATACATTTTTTTGCCAATAACTTATCAAAAAGTTGAAGGTACATAAAGAATCATACATAATGCTATACGAGAAAAATAAACATTTTGATGCAATACATGAATCTCTTATTCTTTGTGTTAGCGGATCGACACCAGAGGAAAAATGACCAGACTTCCTTAAAATGAGTCATCTTATAACAAATGCATATAATAAGGTGTGTATTGATATGACAAGATATAAAGTATCTGAAACGTTTTTTTTCCTCTATGGACTGCACCACCTTAAAATCTAACTGATCATATTATATGTATTAAGTGGCTTTCTAAATTAGGTTCAATTTCTCTCTGATGTCTTTATAGTCATGTGAGATCATGGCCATTGAAATATATATTCAAAATATAAAAGAATAACAATGCTTAGCTTTTAATAGTTGAGATTCAAACTGAACCAAATCTAGTGAAAATACCATGGGAGGCAATCCACTCCTTTCTAAATTATTTCATTTTGTTCAGGTTTATTTGAAATCGGAATGTCATATACCACTGATATCACCGGAGTGGACAAATCATTCATCAAATAAAGCTGAAACTCAGTCGAGTCATTTTATGGATATGACACAAGAATTCACAAAGTTGAGCAAAATTGAAAGAATCAAACAAACAAAAGTCAAAGGTGGAACCATCCATAAATATAGATTTAGATGGTGACATATGTTTCGATTCATTTTAGTTTTTCTCCAACTATATATTTAGGTGGTTAGACATGTTTTGTATGTAATCTTGGATTGATATTAACGATGTCAAACGTATACATTTTCGTATATTTCAATGTAGGTTTTAGTTTTCCAAAATTTTCTCCATTTTTGTTTTCTATAAGAAGTTATATTTCTAAAAGAAGTTATATATTCAAAATATAAAAGAATAACAATGCTTAGCTTTTAATAGTTGAGATTCAAACTGAACCAAATCTAGTGAAAATACCATGGGAGGCAATCCACTCCTTTCTAAATTATTTCATTTTGTTCAAGTTTATTTGAAATCGGAATGTCATATACCACTGATATCACTGGAGTGGACAACTCATTCATCAAATAAAGCTGAAACTCAGTCGAGTCATTTTATGGATATGACACAAGAATTCACAAAGTTGAGCGAAATTGAAAGAATCAAACAAACAAAAGTCAAAGGTGGAACCATCCATAAATATAGATTTAGATGGTGACATATGTTTCGATTCATTTTAGTTTTTCTCCAACTATATATTTAGGTGGTTAGACATGTTTTGTATGTAATCTTGGATTGATATTAACGATGTCAAACGTATACATTTTCGTATATTTCAATGTAGGTTTTAGTTTTCCAAAATTTTCTCCATTTTTGTTTTCTATAAGAAGTTATATTTCTAAAATAAGTTGAACAGTGCGAGGGTGAATTAGAAAATACATTTTTGGACGCACCCAAATGTTTACAAAATTTGAACATGAGTTTATTCAGAAATGCATATTCCGACTCACTCTAACTTAACTAAATGTGTATCCAGAAGTACATCTCTGAAATATCCCCTAAGATAAGATTGAGTTTGTAAGGTGCATATTGATCTAAAACTTGTATAAATATGGGTGTCACTAAACGTGTTAGCACAAACACTCAAATATCATACACAATATCTCAATATGCATATCTAGTTTTTGTCTACTTCAACGGCAAGAAGCCTCATCTTCAATTTAAGTTCTCAGAGATCATCAATCTTGTCGATCTTAAATCAAAACTAAAGAATATGTACCCTGGCAATCGAAGAGTTGTGAAGCTCTATTATCGTTCACTCTCTAATAACGACGAAAAGATACAATTCAACGAGTTTGAGTTGAAGACAGATGAATATTTATCTGTTATATGAAGTGCATTTAAATGTTATGAAACAAAAGATTCGATAAAGCTGAATGCGAAAATTGTGAGATCGACTAAAGATATTCTAAAGATACAGAAGCGTCCTACTTAATGATGAAATGTATTATTTTATTTATGTTAACAATTATCTATCTAATATTCGTTTTTATATATATGTCATAACAATGATTGATGTTAACTCTATTTCTGCATTTGTTTCGTGTCTGGATTTGTTTCTGATTCAGTAGCTTCTAAAAATACATTTCTGAAATTTATACGGAGATGCATTTCCGTATTATTTTTTGACATAAATTTGGGATCCGACTTAGGGATGACAATGTACAGGGTACTATAGTACCCGTCCTCATACCCACGTTTTGAAAGAAATCTCCGACTCCTAGTCCATATCTACGTGGGTATCAATGTTTATACTCGTATTTGTACTCTATAGGTACCCAATACCCGCATTTCTAATAAAAAATAATCAATCAATTATAATTTATCAAATCATTTTAATTTTTTTCTACAATATTAAAAAAATTTAAGGATGTTATTATTGAGTTCAGAAACAAACAAACATTATATTAAAATGCGTACAAATTTAATAGTGATGTATTTAATAAAATTGATAAATTAGCATGTATAAATAATAATAATAATAATAATAATAATAAAAATATATAAATATATATTGTGAGTATAAGATAGGATGGATACTAAGGTACCTATATCCATGATCATACCAACTTATTTTAGTGGATAGTTGTCCATCTTCGTATTCATTTTGCGGGTTTTAACCCTAATCATTATGAATAACTTTTACGGATATTCATTAAAGATGAGTCCAATTATCATTCTTCATGAATCAATAACGAATAACTTGTGTGTAAATGAGTTGCATGTGATGAAAATATATTTCTGTACTTTATATATATATATATATATATATATATATATATATATATATATATATATATATATATATATATATATATATATATATATATATATATATATATATATATATTATTTATTAAAGTGTGAGAACAAAGAACAATCCCCTAAATTTAAGTTCATTTGATTTGGTTGATTTTAGATCAGCATTTCAATTGCCATTAGCACATTCCAATGCAAAAAGTGATTTCAAGAAGTTCCAAATGTAGTATTTTTATTTCATTGGTTGAATTTTAGTCAATACCCTAACATACTTTATGTGAACGTGTAGCTGAATTAGTGTGACATGACACCTTAACTTTTGTGCACTTGAAATTACCTTATGCATGTTATAACAACTATAGTCCCTAGTTATTGGCGTGGCATTTTAGTTCAGTTGGTGATTTAACATTGTCCCATAAGTTTTAAGGTGCATTATACATGGTACATAAAGTTTGAGTACACAAAATTGACCATAATGCTGTTCCTATTTTTAGTTGTGTAATACTATTCCTCTCTTACGTATATAACTCTCACACCCTTGATTCATATTCTAGCATTTTCCAATGATATATTTTAAGAGCGTTCCCAAAACTCATGGTAATGTGATGTGGCTGCTGGTGGTGTCCCATTTTCTTCCGCAGCACCCGTAAATAAAAATCCACTTAGTGGGCATTCCACTAAACACTCTACAAAATTTATAAATTTTTCTGTCATGATTTCAGGGACAATCTGTTGAAATTAATGTAGAACTTGAAGGGATGTTATGTTGCCTTTGAATCGGGTTCTTTTTCGTTGAGTATTCATATTCTAGATTCCTACATATATACGTTCACCTAATTTCTCCACTAATTAATGTGACTATAACCTAATTTGTCCATGCTCTTTTAGATGATCGTGCTAGTTGGTAGCAATTCGCCATTGCTAATACTGCCAACGGTCAGAAATGCTAAATAAACCCATATACCTAAGAAAATACCACACAATCTCTCTCTCCACATATCATTATACAAAAAAAGAAAATCTAATTTCACACTAACTAATTTAGATAGTTAGTTATATAGGATAGTTAAAGAACAATAGTGGAGAGAAAAAAAATCTGCTCATGCTCATATGAGTGTTGTGAGAGACGGTGTGTATTTCTCTCTTTAATTTAGAAAACGGTTTTTCAGAGTTAGAAAGATCGTGACGGAGATGTCTTTTCATGTTCATCTTGCAGACCACATGTGATAAATAAATAAATAAGACAAATCATGAATTTTAGTTGGGGAGACTCAAGTCTAATTAGATTTGGTGATGTGTTATGCGCTTTGCGTGACCTGTTCTACTTAGGGCACATGCCTAACATTTACACACTTAATTTAGGTTGTTTTTATTGTGGATCATCCATTTTTGGGTCAAATAAAATTATCTTAGTCCACAATCTCCCATGCATGAGGCCTTAGAAAGGATGACGTGATTTAATTCGAGTGTACTACCATCTTAAAGATTCTGCGAGTCCCTCAAGAGAAGCTCGAAGCGAGTCCATCAAACGAAGCTTGGGGCGATCCCCTCAAGCGTCACTTAGAGAAACACATGCGACATTAAATATTTCTCATGATGGGTCTGTCTTAGGAAGCTAAGTCTGATAAGGGCCCTTGAATCCCCCACATGTGTTAGGAAGGTGGTAACATGAAACTATATCACATTTTTGGACTTGATTTAATTAAATTATATTGTTATTTGATTCGATTTATTTTATATTATTCGATATTACTCGGTATTTTCTTTTTATTTCTTTCAGGTGTCATTATTTAAAGCATGGGTGAAAAAGAAAGAAAAGGGGTGCAAAAAGAGGATTTTCTAGGAAAAGCATCTCACCAAAGCCCAGCCCACGCCAACTACAAGGAAAATGGTTGTGACGACCGCCACACTCACGTGCCGAGCGTCACGCCCCTCTACTTAGTGTTACGACCGTAACACATGGTGTGACGGACGTCACACACCCCACTCCTATTTTTTTGCATTGACGCGCGTAACAGAAGGACGTTCTCTCCTATTTTTCCTCTTGACTCGTTGACGCTTTATAAACCCTACTGAAGATACTTTTGAGAAAACGGTTACTTTATGGATGAATATAAATAGACCTCAAAGGATCCAATTGACAGCTCTCTACGCCGTGCAATATTTTTCCTGCTTTCTAATTTTCCAGCATTCTATTTTCTTAGCATTTTATTTTCTTCTCTTTGCTAGCTTAATTTACTAAGCATTCAATTTATTTTCTCACGATAGTTTCTACACCGGAAACTATTGTGTAATTTTTACCGGATCTAACCTTACGTTAGATCATAGTATTTTATTTCCTTGTTTTTATTTACCTGTCTGATCAAGAATTGTGAAGAACAAATCCATCCGACTTGTGGTGGAGTGTTCGAGCATCAAAGCTAGGAACAAAACCAAGATTTTTAGTAATTTTTCAGGTTCATTAATTAATTGATTTATTGTTTTAATTTACATATGCTCTGTGCTGCTGTTTATATATATTGTCTGTTTGATATGGCCGTATTTATGCATAATTATTGTCTAGGCATGTTTAGCATGTCCGGCTAATTAATTTAGATATCGGTATGTAAAGTAAGCGGAATAAAGGAATCAAAACTGAGTTGGTTTAAATTTATTTAAAAATATAGTCACTCCTTTTCTGATCTCAATTTACAGAGTTAATACCAAAGTTTTTGTACGAGAGTAAAAGACATAAAGAAGTTAAAATCAATAGAACGACGGTTTGAGCTTTTAACTGGACAGTGTAAATTGGACATTAACTTTAAATCAGGGCGAGAGCAATTTTTAAGGTTAATTAAATTCTAATCATTTTCAAAAATTATTTTTAAAGGTTAAATGTGAGGACGAGAGTTAAGCATTTAAGTTTAATCATATAATCTAAGTCAACAGAGCCAGAGTTTGAGACGAGGGTGTTTAAATGGTTAGTATTTTCTCAAAAAGAGTTTTTATAGATTCTATTGTTTTCAAAATGTGATTTTAGATTTAACGAACCAAGTGAGAGCGTACGTTAATATAGAGTCATAGTCTAATTCAACAGAGCGAGAGTTTGAGAAAAAGACTTTTAAATTAATAGTGTCTACTGAAAAGACTTATTTTAAAACTAAGAAAAAGACCAACGAAGATTTGATTCCCTAATTACGACGAACTACATACCGATATCCGTGTTATTTGATATTTAATCTAGATCCAATTTTAGTTTTATTTTTCCCCCTAATTATCAAAGTATCATCCGCCTTAGCTTTACGCAGTAACCCTAGAAAAACGGTATATCGATTCATTAAGTCCCTGTGGGATCGATATCTTTTAAAACTACGCGATTAGACTGTGCACTTGCAGTTAATACCCCGATAGACTCATAAAGTCGCGATCAAGTTTTTGGCGCCGTTGCCGGAGACTTTTATTTAGTCGATATCGTAACTCTTCTGTTACGCTGTAGAGACTAAGGCAATTTTTATTTTTCCCTTGTCTTTCGTTGATTTGTATGCCACACACTCGCTCACAAGGCGAGCCGTATTACTTACGAATCAACGACGTTGAACGATATCTCTGATTATTACGACGAATTCGGGAGTATCGTGCTACAAACAATCTTCCTCCAATCGAAATTCCTGATCTCAAAAATCTTCTTCCTTCAACGATACCAGCGATGGCAGAACCAGCTCGAGCTCTTCGAGATTACGCTGCTCTATCGCAAGATGAGCCGCATTCGAGTATTGCTCCACCCGCAATCGAAGTGAACAACTTCGAACTTAAACCTTCGCTGTTGCAGGCAGTGCAACAGAACCAATTTTCTGGAAATCCTACTGAGGATCCAAACCTTCATTTATCCGTATTTGTCCAATACGCTGACACTGTTAAAGCTAATGGTGTCACTTCAGAGGCAATTCGACTTCGTCTCTTTCCTTTCTCGTTAAGAGATAAAGCTAGAAGATGGCTTCAGTCTCTTCCTTCTAACTCAGTCACCACATGGAATGAGTTGAAGAAAGTCTTTCTTGCCCGATATTTTCCCCCAAGCAAAACAACTATGTTGAGAGCCCAGATAAATGGATTTAAGCAAAAAGACAACGAGTCTCTTTTCGAAGCATGGGAAAGATACAAGGACATGATGAGACTTTGCCCACACCATGGTTTAGAGGACTGGTTAGTAATTCACACCTTCTATAATGGTCTCTTGTACAACACAAGGTTAACAATAGACGTCGCCGCCGGTGGTGCGCTTATGGATAAACCTTACGCTGACGCTTATCAACTTATCGAGAGCATGACCCAAAATCATTATCAGTGGGGAAGCGACCGAACAATGGTAGAGAAACCTCAAACAAAAGGGGGCATGTACGAGATAAGTAGCCTTGATCATGTTAATGCAAAAGTGGATGCTCTTGCCCAGAAAATTGAAAGTTTAAATGTATCACCTCTAGCCACCGTGGTTGCCGTAACTCAAAATTGCGAAGTCTGTGGAATTCAAGGTCACACTCCTACAGATTGTCAACTCCTAACAGGAATCCAAGCAGAGCAGGTGAACTATGCTCAAGGAAATCCTTACTCACATACCTATAACTCAAACTGGAAGAACCATCCTAACTTTTCATATAAAAGTAACAACGCTTTATACGCACCAGGTCAAGCTCCCAGTCAAGCCCCAACTATACCTCCTGGATATCAAAAGTCGACCCCATCTACACCTAACAATAACGTTCCTAGGAAATCCAATTTGGAAATCATGATGGAGAACTTCATAGCTTCTCAACAGCAAACCAATAAAGAGTTCTTAAACCAGAATGTACACACTAACGAACAGATTAAACAACTAGCAAGTAAAGTAGATGCCCTGGCTACCCATAACAAAATGCTGGAAACACAAATCTCGCAAGTAGCTCAACAACAAGCGCCTACTGCTTCCCCAACTGGTACCTTTCCTGGACAGCCCCAACCTAATCCGAAAGGCCACGCTCATGCAATTAAATTAAGAAGTGGAACAGAGGTAGAAGGACCGTCTGACCCAAGGATTGAGAACCAAAACTCTAAAAAGTCAACTGAGGAAGAAAGTAAACCTAAGGAAAAGGAAAAGTGTAATAAAGAAACCGTAGAAAAAAAAGAACCTTATGTACCTCCGCCACCTTACAAACCACCTATCCCTTACCCTCAAAGGCTAATTAAAACCAAAGACGCGGGCCAATTTAAAAAATTTGTTGACCTACTGAAACAATTAAACGTCACAATTCCTTTTACAGAACCTATTACACAGATGCCCTCATATGCTAAGTTCTTAAAAGAAATTTTATCTAATAAAAGGAAACTTGAAGACAACGAAACCGTCACACTCACTGCTGAGTGTAGCGCAATAATCCAGAATATGCCTCCTAAACTTAAAGATCCTGGTAGTTTTTCTATACCCTATCACATAGGAAAATTTGTCATAGATAAAGCCTTATGCGATTTAGGAGTCGGTATCAGTGTTATGCCCTTGTCCATATGCAAGAAACTTGAAATGGGAGAATTAAGACCAACCAAAATGTCTGTGCAATTAGCGGATCGTTCCGTTAGATATCCCGTAGGAATTCTTGAAAACGTCCCCGTGCGCATAGGTCAATTCTACATTCCCACCGATTTTATAATTATGGACATAAGAGAAGATGAAGTTACCCCTATTATATTGGGAAGACCCTTCTTAGCAACCGCCGGTGCTATCATAGACGTAAAACGAGGACGACTCACTTTCGAAGTAGGAGAAGAGAAAATTGAGTTTATTCTTTCCAAATTTTTGAAAGCACCTGCAATAGAAGACACATGTTACTTCATGGATATCATCGATGAATGCATAAAAGAAACAGAATTAGAAAATGACGAATTGTCTGACTATCGTGTAGAAGACGGACTTAACCAATGTTTAGCAATAACATCAGATCCTACGCAATGCCTCAAGAAACCAACCCTCGACCTAAAAACACTTCCCAAAAATATGAGATATGAATTCCTAGACTTAGAACTTGAACGACCAGTGATAGTCAATGCAGACCTAGGAAAACTTGAAACCGAAAAACTCCTACATATTTTAAGAAAATATCCAACCGCACTAGGATACAACATCACCGATCTTAAAGGGATAAGTCCTTCAATTTGTATGCACCGCATCATGCTAGAAGAAGACTGTAAGACTTCTAGGGAACATCAGATGAGACTAAACCTGATCCTGAGTGAGGTAGTGAAGAAGGAAGTAACAAAGTTATTAGAGACAGGTATCATATATCCTATATCCGATAGCAAATGGGTTAGTCCTATACACGTAGTACCAAAGAAAGGAGGTATAACAGTGATCGAAAATGAAAAAGGAGAAACTATAACCAAACGAATTGAATCGGGATGGAGAATGTGCATTGACTATAGAAAGCTAAACAAAGCAACCCGAAAAGATCATTTTCCTTTACCATTCATAGACCAGATGTTAGAACGACTAGCCAAGCATTCTCACTTCTGCTATATGGACGGTTACTCAGGTTTCTTTCAAATACCGATTCATCCTGATGACCAAGAAAAGACAACGTTCACATGTCTTTTTGGTACCTTCGCTTATCGACGAATGCCGTTTGGCTTGTGCAATGCTCCTGCAACCTTCCAAAGGTGCATGATGGCAATATTCGCCAATTTTCTAGAAAACATCATGGAAGTCTTTATGGATGACTTTTTCGTATGCGGACAAAGTTTCGAAGAATGTCTTGAAAACCTAGAAAGAGTTCTAGAACGATGTGTAAAAGTAAACCTAGTACTTAATTGGGAAAAATGTCACTTTATGGTACAAGAAGGAATTGTTTTAGGACACATCATATCAAATAGAGGAATTTAAGTAGACAAAGCCAAAATAGAAGTAATCGAAAACCTTCAACCTCCGAAAACTGTGAGAGAAATACGAAGCTTCTTAGGATATGCCGGTTTTTACCGACGATTCATTAAAGATTTCTCTAAAATAACTAAACCTTTAACCGGATTATTAATGAAAGACGCTGAATTTATCTTCGACAATAAATGTTTGGAAGCATTTTAAACACTTAAACAAGCATTGATCTCCGCGCTCATAATGCAGACCCCGGATTGGAATGAACCTTTCGAAATAATGTGTGACGCAAGTGACTACGCCGTAGGCGCTGTTTTAGGACAACGAAAGGATAAAAAACTTCACGTCATATATTATGCGAGTAGAACTCTAGATGAAGCACAAATGAATTACGCCACGACCGAGAAAGAACTTTTAGCAGTAGTATTTGCACTAGATAAATTTCGTTCCTACTTGGTCGGAGCTAAAATAATTGTTTACACTGATCACGCTGCCATTAAGTACCTCTTAACAAAAAAGGACGCTAAACCTATACTCCTAAGGTGGATCTTGTTGCTACAAGAATTTGATTTGGAAATCAAAGATAAAAAAGGAACTGAAAACGTAGTAGCAGATCACCTCTCTAGACTTGAAAACCTGGAACCGGAGAGAACATCGATCAACGATGATTTCTCGTACGATAAACTTATAGCTAATTTGGAAGAAAATAGAGCTGATGAACAGGTAGAGATCACCTTGGTTGTATGCGTTACACCATGGTACGCTGATTTTGTCAATTATTTAGCCGCCGGAGTGGTTCCACTTGATTTATCCTACCAACAAAAGAAACGATTCTTCCATGACATAAAACATTACTACTGGGACGACCCTTTACTTTTCAAAAGAGGCCCCGATGGTATTTTCCGTCGCTGTATACCTGAAGAAGAAGTAGAAAGTACAATCCAACATTGTCATTCCGCTCCTTATGGTGGACATGCAAGTACATCCAAAACCTGCTCCAAAATCCTACAAGCCGGTCTTTATTGGCCAAACATATGGAAGGATGTACATACCGCTGTCAAGAAATGCGATAGGTGTCAACGCACAGGAAACATATCTAGATGTGACGAGATGCCACAAAAAGGCATTTTGGAAGTAGAAATTTTCGAGGTGTGGGGAATAGATTTCATGGGACCTTTTCCACCTTCTTTCGGTAACAAGTACATACTCGTAGCGGTTGACTACGTATCAAAATGGATTGAGGCTATAGCTTCTCCAACAAACGAAACACGAGTAGTAGTTAAACTCTTTAAGAATATAATCTTTCCAAGATTTGGTGTCCCAAGAATAGTAGTCAGTGACGGTGGATCACATTTCATATCTAAGATACTCAAAAAATTATTGTTTAAGTATGGTGTAAAACATCGAGTAGCAACACCTTACCATCCTCAAACTAGTGGACAAGTGGAAGTGTCTAACAGAGAAATTAAACAGATATTGGAAAAAACAGTCGCTACATCGAGGAAAGACTGGTCATCAAAATTACCCGAAGCTTTATGGGCATATCGAACCGCTTACAAAACTCCCATAGGAACAACCCCATTTAAGCTTATTTATGGTAAATCCTGCCACCTCCCTGTAGAGTTAGAACATAAGGCCTATTGGGCTATTAAAAATTTAAATTTAAACTATAAGACCGCCGGTGAAAAGTGAATTCTAGATATAAACGAATTAGAGGAACTTAGACAAGACGCATACGAAAATGCCAGAATCTACAAGGAAAGAACGAAAAAATGGCATGATAAACGTATATCAAGAAAAACTTTCAAACAAGGCGATGTAGTCCTATTGTTTAACTCTAGACTTAAGTTATTCCCAGGAAAACTACGCTCTAGGTGGTCTGGCCCTTTCCAAGTCACTAATGTCTTTCCTAGTGGAGTTGTAGAAATTAAAGGAAAATCTATTGAATCATTTATCGTAAACGGGCAGCGTCTAAAACATTATCATTATGCTGAAAACAATGAAGACTCGCGAGTCCTGCACTTAGACGTATTGTCTCCAAAATTAATAGATTAACATTTAATAGTTTTATGTCGAGCTTGCAACGTTAAACAAAGCGCTTCGTGGGAGACAACCCACAAATTTTTATTTTTTTTCTTTGATTATTCTTTTTGATTTTATTCAGTTTTCATTCTTCATTTTCTTTATTTTAATTAAATTTTTCTTCTTTTCTTCTTTCGGCATCTGGCCAAATCCTGACTAAATTCTTGTTTTTCTTTTCTTTAGTTAACACTGACCAGATGGGACATATTGATCGCATGGGTATCAAATTCCGAGGAAGAGCTCAGAGACAAAAATTTGAAGAACTAGCTAAGAGAGAGATGCACCCAAGTTTTTATGCTGATGATGGTGCAATGACCGTTTTTGGGCTAAGAGATAGTGTCTTATATCTGCTGAGTCAAATAGGATGGGAAACCACTCCTATTCGAAGATAATTTGTTACTTACCGGAGGCTAACTATAGAATTCCTTAGCTCCCTGATTTATTTACCAAACCATGGAAAAGGAATAAACCGAGGTTTCATTCAGTTCAGGATGTTCAATATGGAGTATCAGTATAACATTCAAGAATTTACTAACCTCTTAGGGTTCCCTACTTCTTTTGACACATTCACCGTGAGCCAAGAAGACCTTTTTGAATATAGAGAGCTTGAGCATTTTTGGGGAAGTTTGACGGGAAATGACGACCCCGAGGAACATGAGTTTCTTTCTGGAAACATACATAACCCAACTTTTGGTTATTTCCACAAGATCCTAGCACACACTCTTTTTGGGAAGAGATCAAACATTACCACAGTATCACGTGATGAACTCTTCATAATATTTTGTGCTTCCCAGAACCGTCCAGTGAATGTTGCCACTTATATGTTGGCAAGTTTTGACCTCCTTATTCAAGATGACCGTGCACCGATTCAAATAGGAGGATTGATAACTATGATTGCTAATGCTATTGGATTACGCCAACCCATGCTTGATTTGAACCCTTTTTGTGGTATTCAACCTATGAATATACTTTTCCTTTTCAACACTATGTTTATAGGAAACCTTGGACCTGAAGAGTTTGAACTATTAATTAACAACCAAGCTTTTTACCTATTCACCATGCCTAGCCCGATGACTAGTGTCCATAATTGAAATAATTGGCTCTACAACCTGGATGGAATACCTTCTCCTGTTAGATCTGTTGAAACCATCCAAGATTATGAGATTCTTGGCAACCAGATTCCTTATGCTGAGTCTGATCCACAGACACCAACTGGTTACCATGATGCTGCCTCTCCACCTCATCCTATCCCGTCTGCAGAATCGGTAATACCTGATCTTAGACATCATATGCCCGAAACTGATTATAATACCGCTATTCAAGCTTTGATGTCAGAACAAGATGCCATTAGAGAAGAGTTAACTAAGATGGGACATGAATTTATGGAATACATGAGTCGAATGGAAAATCAATTTCACGAGTTGCTCCACCGTGTCAATTCCTTTGCTCCTCCGACAAGAGATTCTACAAGTGGCTAGAAGAATTGGAGTTAACTAGTTTTAGTTTTAGGAAATTTATAGTTTCGTTTGACATTATTTTTATCTTACTATTTACTTTTCGCATGTTTTATTTTATCTTCAAATATTACATTATGTTTATTTTTATGAAGCTATTGGCATTATTGGTTAAATTAAATTTTATTTTGATTTATGCACTGTCTAAAATTCCCAATAATGATATTTACTATATGCTACTACTTACATAGCTTATTAGAGAAATATATATATACATTATGGTGTAGTAAGGTAGCATTCATGGCCATAGCAAATATAATAAACAAAACTAAACTAAAAAAAGAATATATAATAAGTAATAAAAAGAATTAATGAAGTTTCCACGCATGCTGTCACGAGCGTAGTGACCGTTGCATGCTCACCAGCGTGACGAACGTCACACACACTGTCACGGTCGCCACACAGCCCGTCACGCCCGTAACACCTTCTGTCACGAGCGTGACAGCGTGATCCCTCGTAAACGTTGCTGACCGTTACTCCATCACCCCATTCATCTCACCTCTTTACTCCATTCCACTCACATTCATCCACATTTATTTTTCTCTCACCCACGCCTCTTCCCAATTCCAAAAACTCTTCCTATAAATACCTACAATACATTTCTTCCTACACCACATCATTCCAACAAACCATTCTATGCAAATATATTTCATTCTCTTTTCCTTCTTTCTACCTACCTACCAATATGGCGGAGAACCAACATCAAGAAGTGCAATTCGGAAATATTATTTTCCGATCTGAAGATGATAACTATCAACGGGAGCAGTTCGTTCGGTTCCAACAACGCGGTGTCGTATCTACCAGGTACCCAGATTTAAATTGCTTACAATAATTAGGATTACTTCAAGGTGTGCAATGGCTACTTAGGCTTTCTGATTTAACTTCTCTTTGCACACAAAATCACCCAACATACCCATCACTCACCTTGGAGTTTTTAAGTTCTTACTCCTACACCACTCCACCCGGTGAGGACGAATACTTAACCGGTACCGCAAATTTCCGCATGTTCAACACTGAGTACTCACTATCTCAGGACCAGTTGAGTGCCATGCTACACTTTCCTGTAGGAGACCAAGTCCACCCAAGAATTCCTCCAAACTCAGAGTGGAACACGAACGCATTCGACCTCTTTGGAAAAATATCCGGCGTGGAAACCACCAATTGGGACGCCTTACTAGCTTCGCACATACACAACCCCACTATCCGGTATTTTATCCGTATTCTGCAAAACACAATTTTTGGAAGACCCAACAATAGCAAGGTCAACGCAAAAGAATTATTCTTCCTCCACTGCATCTTCTCAGCCGACACAAAGGTAAACGCCGCCTCTTTCTTACTTCACCATATTCGTACCCTTTATGCTCGAGGCCGCCAACCTTTTGTGATTGGAGGATTAATAATCACCATCGCACTCGGCTTAAATCTAGGGGACCGACTTCAGAATTTGCAATCTTTACCACCCCTGTTTATGGACATAAGCTATTGTCGCTCCAGCCGCTTAATCAAAAATAGGGTAGGCGGGAAGTATTATCTTATGGTGAATAACCAAGAAGTCCCAAGCGTTGTTTTGCCCAACATTGCCCTCACCGATGTCACCAACCCCAACCGATTCATCTACGATCTGAATGCTCCCGAACCTACCGAGCCTACTCAAGCAAACCCACCCCCAGACGAGTTTGATGAAATGGAGCAAGGTGATCAAAGTCCTGAACAACATTCGGTCCCATATAATCCTTCCGATAATGTGGCTGGTCCATCCTCCCGACGTCGTCGAAGACGAAGGCCCGCAACAAATGATGACATCATGGATGCTATTGAACATCAAGCCCAACGGCTTGATGCCATACATGCGCAGAATAACGAAGTAATGCAACTGATGCGCCAGATTGACATCAACGACCACCGTCACAACCTAGATAACCCCACCTTATGCAAATCAGTTCAAGTACACTACGATAGCTATCCTAGTTCCTTCAATCTTATTTCACCCGTTTTCATTCAAGCGAAATCACATTAAGCCCTTTATCTTTTCGCGCACATAGTGGAGTAACCGGTTAGTGATTCTGATTCCCTTTTATCTAGAAGTTCTGGTACATAAGTCGGATAACTTCGTTGTTCAGTCCATTGCAAATTGCGGGGGATCGGACCGTAGTCCGCCCTACCAAGTTCAGTACCAGATACCTGCTGAACCAACTCGTAATGGATCTTTATCTTATGCTTTTGTATGATCTGCAACCTTTAGATTAAATGATCTGGTAGGGATCACCTAACTTAATTAGTGCATTTCCTGATATATATTTTTTTTTGTTACTTTGGGAATCATTCACTTATATTCATCGGCTCTCCACGTAGTTTGCTATTAGGATGGTGCTGACTTCTTGTATAAACTACTCGGGGTTACTATAAAACTAAAAGTTCAAGGGATTGGTATAATAGGTACTTATCTGATCTAACGTGTTGAGGTTCGTTTAGAGTGTTTGGCGGTAGTGGTCTTTGTCTTGATTCGTCTCAAGATCGATAAGGTGAGCAACCTTTATACTTATTGGGTGTTGAATTTTTGTTGTGGCTCATGGAAATTTGAGGGAATAGATAATAGAAATTTGTTCACACTCGGGACTTAACTTAAAATAATAGAGATTTTTGTTTTTTTGTTTTTTTGTTTTTTTTGTTTTTTTTTATAATTAAAATAACAATGAAAGGAAAGGTACATACTTGAAAAATGGGAATAGAAAGAACATGGTTTCCCCCCCATACTTAAATTAAACATTGTCCCCAATGTTTTAAGGAAATGAAATACAATATGGAAAGGAAAAAGAAACTACAACTAAGGCTGCCTTCCGCCTCTGGTTCTTGGGCCAGGTGATCTCTGACGTAAGTCTAAGTTGTCGAACCTGCTGAACAACTCAGTAAACCGCTGGTCGGTTATGGCATTCCTAGCATCCTGTTGTTGTTGCATTTGACGCATCATTTGCATCATCTCGACATTCTGTGCCTGCATACCATCAATAGCATCCATGATGTCGTTGTTGGTGGCAGGCCTTCTTCGTCGACGACGTTGGGAGGATGGGCCAGTTGCATTATCGGAAGGGTTGAGCGGGACGGATTGTTGTGCGGGAGGCTGATCACCTTGCTCCATTTCCTCAAACTCGTCTGTGGGCGGGTTTGCTTGTGAAGGCTCGGTGGCTTCGGGAGCATGTAGATCATAGAGGAGGCGGTTGCGGTTTGTGACATCGGTCAGGGCCATGTTCGGTAGGACAACGCTTGGGATGGCTTGGTTGTTCACCATAAGATAATATCCTCCTCCTACTCTATTCTTAATCATGCGGCTGGATCGACAGTAGTTGATGTCCATAAATAGGGGAGGTAGAGATTCTAAGGTTTGGAGTCGGTCCCCTAAGTTTAAGCCAAGTGCAATGGTGGTGATTAATCCACCAATTACAAAGGGTTGGCGGCCTCTAGCACATAAGGTGCGGATATGATGAAATAGAAAAGAGGCAGCGTTTACCTTAGCAGTCGGTTCAAAGACGCATTCGAGGAAGAATAGTTCTTTTGCGTTGACCTTACTGTTGTTTGGTCTTCCAAAAACTGTGTTTTGTAGGATCCGGAGAAAATATCGGATGGTTGGGTTATGTATGTGGGAAAGAAGGAGTTCTTCCCAGTTGTAGGCATCTAGACCGGATATTTTCTTAAAAAGGGTGGAAATGGCAACTGTGCTCCAGTTTATTTCGGGAGGGATTCTGGGGTAGACTTGACCTTCTGTGGGAAATTGTAGCATGGTACTCAATTGGTTTTGGGTTAAGGAGTACTCGGTGTTGAACATTCGGAAGGTTGCGGTGCCGGTTAAAAATTCATCTTCACCGGCGGAAGTGGTGTATGCGTATGAACTTAAGAATTCTAAGGTTAGGGAGGGGTATGTTGGTTGGTTATGGGTGCATAGAAAGGTTAAGTCGGCTTGACGGAGCATCCATTCGATACCTTGGAGTAATCCTAATTGGTGTAAACAAGTAAAATCAGGGTACCTGGTGGAGACGACGCCTCGCTGTTGGAAACGCTCGAATTGCTCCCTTTGATAATTTTCGTCTTCGGATCGGAAGATGATATTTCCGAAATTCTGATTTCCCGCCATAGTGATGAATGAATTTGAAGGAGTAATTTGGATAGAAAAGAAATGTATTTGATGGGAGAGAATGGTTTGTGGTGAATGAAGGGAGGTTTTGATGGGTATTTATAGGAAAAGAATTTGGAAGTTAGAAAAAAAAGTGGTTGAAAAGTAAATAAATGTGGGTAAATGTGAATAAATGGGGAAGATAAAAAATTGAAGGGTGTAACGTTCGTCTCCAACGGCTATGTAACGTTCACCTAGTCAGGAAGGTGTTACGCTCGTCACAGGGGTGTGACGGTCGTAACAGGCTCTTGGCGTGCCGTTCGTCATAGATTGTGTGACGCTCGTCACACATTCTTTTTGGCAAGGCTTCAGTAGCGTTCTACAGAATTACTTTGGTAATGGATTTATTTTTATTATTTTGTTTTGTTTTTAGATTGTTTTATCTTGCTAATTAATTTATCTTGCATGCTATTCTACTTTGCATAATAGTGCATGAATAATTCAATAAGTTATAGGTAGCAACAGTAGAGAATATAATAGCTATTGCATAATAAAATTAAATAAATAGCTTCAATAAAATGATCATAATGTAATATTGGAAAGGAAAAAAAAACAAAATAAATGTGAAAAGGAAACAAATGCGAACATGAATTCAAATAACATTAATGAATAATCTAACTTAAAACTGAATAACTAAGAAAAATAAATAAATTCTATCCATCTGCACGATCTCTGGCCGGAGGAGCAAAAGAGTTAACACGGTGTAGCAACTCGTGAAACTGATCTGTCATACTGCTCATGTATCCTAGAACTTCGTGTCTCATGTCAGTAAATTCTTCTCTGAGGGCGTCTTGTTCTGACATCAAAGCTTCAATGGCGGTGTTATAATCAGTTCCGGGCATATGTTGCCGGAGGTCGGATATTGCTGATTCTTCGGTCTGAACAGGCTGAGGAGGAGGGTTAATATCATAATAGCCGGATGGTGTCCGAGGGTCGGATTCGGCATAAGGGATCTGGTCATTATAAATCTCATAGTCCTGGATGGATTCAGTGGATCTAGAAGGAGTGGGGGTTTCGTTCAGATTGTAGAGCCAGTTGTTGCGGTTATGAACACTAGTCCTAGGATCGGGTAAGGTAAATAGGCAAAGAACCTGGTTATTAATAATAAGCTCAAACTCATCAGATCCTAGGTTTGCTATAAACAAGGTGTTGAAGAGGAAGGGTATACTCATAGTAGTAATGCCACAAAAAGGGCTGAGGTCGAGAATCGACTGACGTAACCCGATAGCGTTACCAATCATGGTTATCAAACCGCCTATTCTAATAGGTGCTCGCTCATCTTGGATAAGGTGGTCTAAATTTGCTAGCATAAAGGTGGCACCGTTTACTGGACGGTTCTGAGAAGCACAGAATATGATGAAAAGTTCATCACATGAAACTGAAGTGCTGATTGGCTTCTCTCCAAATAAGGTGTGGGTCAGGATCCCATGGAAGTAACGGAAAGCCGGGTTATGAATGTTTCCAGAGAGAAACTCATGGTCCTCGGGCTCATCATTCCCAGTCAAACTACCCCAAAAGTGTTCAAGTTCTCTATACTCAAAAAGTTCTTCCTGGCTTACTGTGAATGTGTCAAAGGAGGTAGGGAAACCCAAAAGGTTGGTAAAGTCTCTAATATTAAATTGGTACTCCATGTTGAACATTCTGAACTGGATAAAACCTCTGCTAATTCCTTTTCCATGGCTGGGTAGATAGATTAATGAGCTAAGGAATTCTAGTGTGAGTCTCCGATAGGTGGCGAAATGTCTTAGGATAGGGGATGTCTCCCATCCTATCTGATTCAGCAAATACAGGACACTTTCTCTTAGTCCAAGGGCAGTCATAGCCCAATCATCAGCATATAAACTAGGTAGCATCTCTCTAGTGGCTAGTTCGTCAAACTTTTGTTTGTGAGCCATTCCTCTGAATTTGATACCCATACGATCAATATGTCCCATCTGGTTAGTATTAGCTAGAGAAAAGAAAACATGAGTTTTAGTTAGGATTTGGCCAAATGCCGAAAGAAGAGAAAAGTTTTTAATAAATTAAAATAAATTAAGAATGAATACTAAACAGAAATTAAAAGAATAATTAAGGAAGAAATAGAAAAAATAATAATAATATAAGGAAATAATAAAATAATTGTGGGTTGTCTCCCACTAAGCGCTTTGTTTAAATGTCGCAAGCTCGACAAAGAAACTGTTAAATATAATCTATTAATCCTGGAGGCATTTCGTCTAAGTGTAGGATTTGCGAATCTTCGTTGGTTTCCGCATAGTGATAGTGTTTTAGACGTTGCCCGTTTACGGTGAACGGTTCTGTGGATTTGCCTTTAATTTCTATCGCTCCACTGGGAAAGATGTTAGTGATATGAAAAGGACCTGACCATCTGGATCGTAGTTTTCCCGGGAATAGCTTTAGTCTAGAGTTAAATAAAAGGACTGCGTCGCCTTGCTTGAAGATTTTCCTTGATATACGCTTGTCATGCCATTGTTTTGTTCTTTCTTTGTAGATTCTGGCATTTTCATAGGCGTCTCTTCTGAGTTCCTCTAATTCGTTTATGTCAAGGATTCTTTTTTCGCCGACGACCTTATAGTTTAAATTCAGATTTCTAATAGCCCAATAGGCTTTATGTTCTAACTCTACCGGGAGGTGACAGGATTTTCCATAAATGAGCTTAAATGGGGTCGTCCCTATGGGGGTTTTATAAGCAGTTCGATACGCCCATAAAGCTTCTGGTAGTTTTAATGACCAATCTTTCCTTGAAGTGGCGGCTGTTTTCTCTAATATTTGTTTAATCTCTCTATTGGACACTTCAACTTGCCCACTGGTCTGAGGGTGGTAAGGTGTCGCTATCCTATGTCTCACGCCGTATTTAAACAATAGTTTTTCGAGTACCTTGGATATAAAGTGCGATCCACCATCACTGATTACTATTCTTGGGATGCCAAATCTCGGAAATATTATATTCTTAAAGAGTCTAGTTACTACTCGGGTGTCATTTGTTGGAGAAGCTATAGCTTCGATCCATTTTGATACGTAGTCAACTGCCACGATTATGTATTTGTTACCGAAAGAGGATGGAAAAGGTCCCATGAAGTCTATTCCCCACACGTCGAAAATCTCTACTTCCAAAATACCCTTTTGTGGCATCTCGTCACGTCTAGATATGTTTCCTGTGCGTTGGCATCTGTCACATTCCTTGATAGCCGCATGTACGTCCTTCCATATAGTTGGCCAATAAAAGCCGGCTTGTAGGATTTTAGAGCAGGTCTTGGATGTACTTGTGTGTCCACCATAAGGAGCGGAGTGGCAGTGTTGGATTATATTTTCTACCTCTTCTTCGGGTATACATCGACGGAAGATACCATCGGGGCCTCTTTTGAAAAGTAAGGGATCATCCCAGTAATAGTGTTTTATGTCGTAGAAGAATCGTTTCTTCTGCTGGTAGGATAAAGTAGGTGGAACTATTCCGGCGGCTAAATAATTGACGAGATCAGCGTACCATGGTGTGACAGATATAGCTAAGGTAGTTTCTACTTGCTTGTCATAGTTATTCTCTTCCAAAGTAGCTATAAGTTTATCGTACGAGAAATCATCATTAATTGATGTTCTTTCCGGTTCAAGGTTCTCAAGTCTAGAGAGGTGGTCTGCTACTACGTTTTCAGTTCCTTTCTTGTCTTTGATTTCTAAATCGAACTCTTGTAGCAACAAGATCCATCTTAGGAGTCTAGGTTTAGCATCCTTTTTTGTTAAGAGGTACTTGATAGCGGCGTGATCAGTGTAAACTATTATTTTGGCTCCGACCAAGTAGGAACGAAATTTATCTAGCGCAAATACCACTGCTAGGAGTTCTTTCTCGGTAGTGGCGTAATTCATCTGCGCTTCATCTAGGGTCCTACTTGCGTAATATATAACGTGAAGCTTTTTATCCTTTCGTTGTCCTAAAACAGCACCTACAGCATAATCGCTGGCATCACACATTATTTCGAATGGTTCATTCCAGTCGGGTGTCTGCATTATGGGTGCGGAGATCAATGCTTGCTTAAGCGTTTGAAATGCTTTTAAACAGTTATCGTCGAATATGAAATCAACATCTTTCATCAATAGTCCGGTTAAAGGTTTAGTTATCTTAGAGAAGTCTTTGATGAATCGTCGGTAAAAACCGGCGTGTCCTAAGAAGCTTCGTACTTCTCTCACGGTTCTTGGGGGTTGAAGATTTTCAATTACCTCTATTTTGGCTTTGTCTACTTCAATTCCTCTGTTCGAGATGATGTGTCCTAAAACAATTCCTTCTTGTACCATAAAGTGGCACTTCTCCCAGTTAAGTACTAAGTTTACTTTTACACATCGCTCAAGAACTCTTTCTAGGTTTTCAAGGCATTCTTCAAAACTTTGTCCGTATACGGAAAAGTCATCCATAAATACTTCCATGATGTTTTCGAGAAAGTCGGCGAAAATTGCCATCATGCATCTTTGAAAGGTTGCAGGAGCATTACACAGGCCAAACGGCATTCGTCTATAAGCGAAGGTACCAAAAGGGCACGTGAACGTTGTCTTTTCTTGGTCATCAGGGTGAATTGGTATTTGAAAAAAGCCTGAATAACCGTCTAGATAACAGAAATGTGAATGTTTTGCTAATCGTTCTAACATCTGGTCAATGAATGGTAAAGGGAAATGATCTTTTCGGGTTGCTTTGTTTAGTTTCCTATAGTCAATGCACATTCTCCATCCCGATTCGATTCGTTTAGTTATAGTTTCCCCTTTTTCGTTTTCAGTAACGGTTATGCCTCCTTTCTTTGGTACTACGTGTACAGGACTAACCCATTTGCTATCAGATATAGGATATATAATGCCTGCTTCTAATAACTTGGTTATTTCCTTCTTTACTACCTCACTCAGGATCGGATTTAGTCTCCTCTGGTGTTCCCTAGAGGTTTTACAGTCTTCTTCCAGCATGATGCGATGCATACAAATAGAAGGACTTATTCCTTTAAGATCGGTGATGTGGTAACCTAGTGCGGTTGGATACTTTCTTAAGATATGTAGGAGTTTTTCTGTTTCGAGTCTTCCTAGGTCTGCATTAACTATCACAGGTCGTTCAAGTTCTAAGTCTAGGAATTCATATCTCAGATTTTTGGGAAGTGTTTTCAGGTCAAGGGTTGGTTTGTTAAGACATTGCGTAGGGTCCGGTGTTATTGCTAAACATTGGTTAGATTTGTCTTCTACAAGGTAGTCGGATGATTTGTCTTCTCCTAACTCTGCTTCTTTTATGCATTCATCGATGATATCCATGAAGTAACATGTATCTTCTATTGCAGGTGCTTTCAAGAATTGGGAAAGAATGAACTCAATTTTCTCTTCACCTACTTCGAAGGTGAGTCGTCCTCGTTTTACGTCTATGATTGCACCGGCAGTTGCTAAGAACGGTCTTCCCAGTATAATGGGTGTAATATCATCTTCTCTAATGTCCATAATTGTAAAATCAGTTGGAATGTAGAATTGACCTATGCGTACGGGAACGTTTTCAAGAATTCCTACAGGATATTTTATGGAACGATCTGCTAGTTGCACGGACATTTTGGTTGGTCTTAATTCTCCCATTTCCAGTTTCTTACATATGGATAAAGGCATAACGCTAATCCCGGCTCCTAAATCGCATAAGGCTTTGTCGATGACAAATTTTCCTATGTGACAGGGTATAGAGAAACTACCCGGATCCTTGAGTTTAGGAGGCATGTTTTGGATTATAGCGCTACATTCGGCAGGGAGTGTAACGGTTTCGCTATCTTCAAGTTTCCTCTTATTAGAAAGAATTTCTTTTAAGAATTTAGCATATGAGGGCATCTGCGTAATAGCTTCGGTGAACGGAATTGTAACGTTTAATTGTTTAAGGAGATCAACAAATTTTCTAAATTGGCCCGCATCTTTGGTTTTAACAAGCCTTTGAGGGTAAGGGATAGGTGGTTTGTAAGGTTGTGGAGGTACATAAGGTTCCTTCTTTTCTATGGTTTCCTTATTACTCTCTTCCTTTTCCTTAGGTTCGCTTTCCTCAGTTGATTTTTTAGGGTTTTGGTTTTCTATCCTTGGATCAGACGGTCCTTCCACTTCCGTTCCACTTCTTAATATGATTGCATGAGCGTGGCTTCTCGGGTTAGGTTGGGGCTGTCCAGGGAATGTACCAGTTGGGGCAGCAGTAGGCGCTTGTTGTTGAGCTACTTGTGATATTTGTGTTTCCAGCATTTTGTTATGGGTAGTCAGGGCATCTACTTTGCTTGCTAGTTGTTTAAGTTGTTCGCCAGTGTGTACATTCTGGTTTAAGAAATCTTTATTGGTTTGTTGTTGGGAAGCTATAAAGTTTTCCATCATGATTTCCAAGTTGGATTTCCTAGGGGCGTTATTGTTAGGCATGGATGGGTTCGGTTTCTGATATCCTGGAGGTATAGCTGGGGCTTGATTTGGAGATTGTCCAGGTGCGTACAAAGCATTATTACTCTTATATGAAAAGTTTGGATGGTTCTTCCAATTTGAGTTATAGGTATGCGAGTAGGGGCTTCCTTGAGCGTAGTTTACTTGCTCTGCTTGGATTCCTGTTAAGAGTTGACAATCCGTAGGAGTGTGACCTTGGATTCCACAGACCTCGCAATTCTGAGTTATAGCAACCACGGCGGCTGGAGGTGATACATTTAAACTTTCAATTTTCTGGACCAAAGCATCCACTTTTGCATTGACGTGATCAAGGTTACTTATCTCGTACATGCCAGTTTTCGTTTGAGGTTTTTCCACCATTGTTCGTTCGGTTCCCCACTGATAGTGGTTTTGGGCCATGCTCTCGATAAGCTGGTAAGCATCAGCATAAGGTTTGTTCATTAGCGCACCACCTGCAGCGGCGTCTATTGTTAACCTTGTGTTGTACAAGAGACCATTATAAAATGTGTGAATTACTAACCAGTCTTCCAAACCATGGTGTGGGCAAAGTCTCATCATGTCTTTGTATCTTTCCCATGCTTCGAAAAGAGACTCGTTGTCTTTCTGTTTAAATCCGTTTATCTGGGCTCTTAACATAGCTGTTTTGCTTGGCGGAAAGTATCGGGCAAGAAAAACTTTCTTCAACTCGTTCCATGTGGTGACAGAGTTGGAAGGGAGAGACTGAAGCCATCTTCTAGCGCTATCTCTTAATGAGAAAGGAAAAAGACGAAGTCGAATTGCCTCTGAAGTGACACCATTAGCTTTAACAGTATCAGCGTATTGGACAAATACGGATAAATGAAGGTTTGGATCCTCGGTAGGATTTCCAGAGAATTGGTTCTGTTGCACAGCCTGCAACAGCGAAGGTTTAAGTTCGAAGTTGTTTGCTTCGATTGCGGGTGGAGCAATACTTGAGTGCGGCTCATCTTGTGATGGGGCGGCGTAATCTCCAAGAGCACGAGCTGGTTCTGCCATCTCGGGTATCGAAGGAAAAATGTTTTTGAAATCAGGAAGTTCTACAGGAGGGAGATTGTTTGCAGCACGATATTCCCGAATTCGTCGTAGGACTCGGAGATATAGTTCGATATCGTTAATTCGTAAATAGAGCGGTTCGCCTTGTGAGCGAGTGCGTGGCATACAAATCAACGAAAGAAAGAATAGAAGAAAAAGAAACCTTAGTCTCTACAGCGTAACGGAAGAGTTACGATATCGATTAAATAAAAGTCCCCGGCAACGGCGCCAAAAACTTGATCGCTCAACTTCGTGAGTCGAAATTGGGGTACAAACTGCAAGTGCACAGTTCTATCGCGTAGTTTTAAAAGATATCGATCCCACAGGGACTTATGAATCGATATACCGTTATCTAAGGTTACTTCGTAAAGCTAAGGTAGATAATGTTCGATTGTTTGGGGAAAAAGCTAAAACTAAAAATAGAATCTAAATTAAATATTAATAAAG
Organism: Lathyrus oleraceus; assembly: GCF_024323335.1. Taxonomy (NCBI): domain Eukaryota; kingdom Viridiplantae; phylum Streptophyta; class Magnoliopsida; order Fabales; family Fabaceae; genus Lathyrus; species Lathyrus oleraceus. The sequence continues at coordinate 188,114,387 of NC_066581.1, forward strand.
CGGATATCGGTATGTAGTTCATCGTAATTAGGGAATCAATTCTTTGTCGGTTTCTTGGTTTTAAAATAAATCTTTTCAATTGACTTTATTGATTAAAAGTTTTATCTCAAACTCTCGCTCTGTTGAATAAACCATGATTTTATGTTAATGTAGCTGTCACTTATAATTAAGTCAAAAAACCATTTTTTGAAAGCAATACAGTCCATAGAAACTCTTTTCAAGAAAACACTGACCGTTTAAACACCCTTATCTCAAACTCTCGCTCTATTGATTTTAACTTCTTTATGTCTTTTACTTTCGTAAAAAAAAAACCTTTGTTATTAACCCTGTAAATTGAGACCGTAAAAAGAGTGATTTTAATTTTAAATTTAATTAAACCGACTTAGTTTTTGATTCCTTATTCCGCTTACTTTACATACCGATATCTAAGCGAATTAGCCAGACATGCTAAACAAACTTAAATACTTATCATGCATAAACAGACTCATCCCAGGCAGATAATATAAATAAATAATAAAACAAAGCATTAAATAATAATTAAAGAACCTGAATAAGTTAAACAGTAGTCTTGAATAAGTTAAACAGTAGTCTTGAACACTCCACCACAAGCCGGTAGGATTTGTTCTTGGATTCTTCAATTAAACAACAAATTAAAACGAAGGAAATAAAAACTGGATTCTAACGTAAGGTTAGATCCGATAAAAAGGTACACAATAGTTTCCGGTGTAGAAACTATTGTGCGAAAAGAATTAACTAAATGCTAAAAAGGAAATAGAAATTGCAAGGGAAATAGTGTAAAACTCGTAAAAGCAATGCTGTAAAAAATAATGCTTAAGTTGCTGGAAGAGAAAAAGGCAAAAGCGAAAACGGCAAAAGGAAAAATTATGGAAAAAGCGTCGAACCCTTTTAGGTTTGGAGAGTGGCTATTTATATTGGTGCCTTGAGTAACTGCTTCCGCTTCCAAAGGTCTTCAACGTGCAAAGTACTTAGGCGTGGATATCGGCTTCAACTCTCCCTCAACGTCTCTGAAGCGTTCCTTGCGCCAAAAATGTAGGGGACTGGTGTGACGTTCGTCACACCATGTGTGACGTTCGTCACAGGAGTGTGCAAGGCGTGACGCTCGTCACAGCCTCTGTGACGTCCGTCACAGGCACAACACCTGTGTTTCTTGTACTTTGGGCTGGGCTTTGATATTTGGTTCATTTTCTCTCCTTTTTGCACCTCCTTTTCTTCCATTTTTACTTGTGCTTCAAAATAAGCCACCTGAGACAAATAGGAAGAAAATACCGCGTAATATCTAATAAAATAAAGTGAACTGAAATAAATAATGATAAAATTTAATTGAATTAAGTCCTAAAATATGATATAATTTCATGTTATCACAGATGCAACAACAATAAGAAGCGAGGAATGCAATAACCGACCAGCGGTTCACTGACTTGCTTAACAGGTTTGATGACTTGGAAGTACGTCAACGATCACCGGGTCCGAGAACAAGAGGACACAGGCAGAATTGAGTTTGGGTTCCTTCCTTTTTTTTTTTCTTTTTCTTTCGTTTTATTTTTGAAACATTGGGGACAATGTTTCATTTAAGTGTAGGGGGGAAAACTTTGTTTCAGTTATATTTATTTACCTTTCAATATTTCCCTTTCAAGTATGTTATTTCCCTTTTATATATAAAAATAATAATAATAATAATTTATTTTAAGTCAAGTCCCTAGTGTGAAATTTTTTATTATCTATTCCCCTAAAATTTTCTTGAGCCATAACAAACTTCAACACACTCAATAAGTATAAAGGATGCTTATTTTATAAAACCTGAGTGAAATTAAGACAAAATTATTACCGCCCCAGCACTCTAAAAACCTCAGCATGTTAGATCAGGCTAAGTACCTATTATACCAATTCCTCGAACTTTTAGTTTTATAGTAACCCCGAGTAGTTTATACGAGGAGTCGACACCATCTTAATAGCAAACTACGTGGAGAGCCGATGAATATAAGTGAATGATTCCCAAACAACATATTAAAAATCAGGAAATGCACTAATTAAGTTAGGTGATCCTTACCCGATCATTTAATCCAAAGGTTACGGACCCTACAGAAACATAGTATGAACGACCCATTGTGAGTTGGCTCAGCGGTTTCTGGTGCTGAACTTGGTAGGGCGAACTATGGTCCGATCCCCCGCAATTTGCAATGGACTAAATAACGAAGTTATCCAACTTATGTACCAGAACTTCCAGCTAAAAAGGGGATCAGAATCTCTAACCGGTTACTCCACTATGTGCGCGAAAGGATAAAAGGCTTAATGTGATTTCGCTAGAATGAAAACGGGTGAAATAAGAGTAAAAGAACTAGGCTAGCTATAATAGCATGACTCAAACTGGTTTGCATAAGGTGGGGTTATATAGTGTTGTTACAGTAATTTTTGATGTTAAGATTAAGCTCAGGTTATTTTTAAACGAGATTTACTTGCAACCTATTACGAATTGACGTGTGTTTGGAAATTTCATCTGACTAATATTTTAAAACGATTTCTACATTGTATCTTGCTTGAGGACAAGCAAAAGTCTAAGTGTGGGGGAGTTTGATAACATGAAACTATATCACATTTTTGGACTTGATTTAATTAAATTATATTGTTATTTGATTCGATTTATTTTATATTATTCGATATTACTCGGTATTTTCTTTTTATTTATTTCAGGTGTCATTATTTAAAGCATGGGTGAAAAAGAAAGAAAAGGGGTGCAAAAAGAGGATTTTCTAAGAAAAGCATCTCACCAAAGCCCAGCCCACGCCAACTACAAGGAAAATGGTTGTGACGACCGCCACACTCACGTGCCGAGCGTCACGCCCCTCTACTTAGTGTTACGACCGTAACACATGGTGTGACGGACGTCACACACCCCACTCCTATATTTTTGCATTGACGCGCGTAACAGAAGGACGTTCTCTCCTATTTTTCCTCTTGACTCGTTGACGCTTTAGAAACCCTACTGAAGATACTTTTGAGAAAACGGTTACTTTATGGATGAATATAAATAGACCTCAAAGGATCCAATTGACAGCTCTCTACGCCGTGCAATATTTTTCCTGCTTTCTAATTTTCCAGCATTCTATTTTCTTAGCATTTTATTTTCTTCTCTTTGCTAGCTTAATTTACTAAGCATTCAATTTATTTTCTCACGATAGTTTCTACACCGGAAACTATTGTGTAATTTTTACTGGATCTAACCTTACGTTAGATCATAGTATTTTATTTCCTTGTTTTTATTTACCTGTCTGATCAAGAATTGTGAAGAACAAATCCAACCGACTTGTGGTGGAGTGTTCGAGCATCAAAGCTAGGAACAAAACCAAGATTTCTAGTAATTTTCCAGGTTCATTAATTAATTGATTTATTGTTTTAATTTACATATGCTCTGTGCTGCTGTTTATATATATTGTCTGTTTGATATGGCCGTATTTATGCATAATTATTGTCTAGGCATGTTTAGCATGTCCGGCTAATTAATTTAGATATCGGTATGTAAAGTAAGTGCAATAAAGGAATCAAAACTGAGTTGGTTTAAATTTATTTAAAAATATAGTCACTCCTTTTCTGGTCTCAATTTACAGAGTTATTACCAAAGTTTTTGTACGAGAGTAAAAGACATAAAGAAGTTAAAATCAATAGAACGACGGTTTGAGCTTTTAACTGGACAGTGTAAATTGGACATTAACTTTAAATCAGGGCGAGAGCAATTTTTAAGGTTAATTAAATTCTAATCATTTTCAAAAATTATTTTTAAAGGTTAAATGTGAGGACGAGAGTTAAGCATTTAAGTTTAATCATATAATCTAAGTCAACAGAGCGAGAGTTTGAGACGAGGGTGTTTAAACGGTTAGTATTTTCCCAAAAAGAGTTTCTATAGATTCTATTGTTTTCAAAATGTGATTTTAGATTTAACGAACCAAGTGAGAGTGTACGTTAATATAGAGTCATAGTCTAATTCAACAGAGCGAGAGTTTGAGAAAAAGACTTTTAAATTAATAGTGTCTACTGAAAAGACTTATTTTAAAACTAAGAAAAAGACCAACGAAGATTTGATTCCCTAATTACGACGAACTACATACCGATATCCGTGTTATTTGATATTTAATCTAGATCCAATTTTAGTTTTATTTTTCCCCCTAATTATCAAAGTATCATCCGCCTTGGCTTTACGCAGTAACCCTAGAAAAACGGTATATCGATTCATTAAGTCCCTATGGGATCGATATCTTTTAAAACTACGCGATTAGACTGTGCACTTGCAGTTAATACCCCGATAGACTCATAAAGTCGCGATCAGAAGGGAGACATGCAGAGGTTCACTTAACAACCATTGATACACACCTAGGGGAGACAATCATGACTTATGCTACCTAGGTTCCTAATCCTATTTGAGGAGAACCTCATCTCATTTTTCATCCACGTTATTTCAAAGTTTTTACTTAGTAGGAAAATTATACTCAAACCTTATTAAGCCCAAACTAACCTCCTTCCTCACAAATAGGTATAACTTCTTTTTCCCTTTCTTCACCCTTTTTTTTCTTTCAAAAATGGTGACCATTAGGGAATTAGACAAGAGGGGTAACACGATTGAAACTTATAATAGTAGAGAACATGAAAAATTATATGAATACTACATGCAAAACGCTAAGTGAGTCGAAGAAACAATCAACTACTGACTTCTCGAAATAGGAACGTCTGGGAGTTATGAGAGCACCTCATATTCTAGTAGTGATAATGACTCTATTTTTTCCTGTCATTCTCAAGAAATCCAGAGTTGTCAATGAAGGCTAACTCATCCAAACGTTCAGGAGTGGAGGACTTCAAGACTTTCTATACCTTTGAGAAGAGAACGGTATCTTTATAGAAAGGATAAACCTTTCTAGAACAGGCGACGAGGGGAAGTCATCATGGAGCCTTGATCTGAAGAGGAACGAGTTAACATGGCCTCCCATGATGACTTTCCCTATACCTTCTTCTATATGCACCTTCAATTCGCCCACGACCATGGTGATATGCTGTAAATATACGATAATACCGTAGTAGTATAAAAGATTTATCGTTCCCATGAAAACCAAATTTCTAAGTACGATATTCTATCACTTCTATGTTTAGCTAAAGTGATTGAATTTGAGTTCGGGAAATGATTTTGAATAAATAATATTATGCTTAAAACAAGACCTAGGGTACATGATTTCTATCTCAAACAGACTCACATAAACTCAATACGAGAAACAAGCAAATTATAGAAAAATATAGATATTTTTATAACACCTACTTTCATCAGCATGTTGTCCCGTCTTTAACAAATAACCTACCCACTTTCTTCGGCATAATTTATTTGTTTAAGATCAATTTTCGAGCAACTTTTATAGTGAGATTTTCCAAATTGATCCTTGAGACACTTTCTCTGCCTCAAACTCAGTTTCAGGAACTTTTATAGTGAGATTTTCTCAAATACTTCTACTTTCGTAAAAACATCTAAACTAAAAACTCGAATTCCGAAATAAATTTAGGTTTTGCTTCTCGTATCAAACTTTCATAGAGTTTATACGAGGCATATCACAAGACAGTCCTCGTGACCCCTTCGTCCCTAGGAGACTACTCTGACATGGTAATCTTTAAAACAATGTAATCACAAACATACAAAGCATACATAATAATAACAATGATAAACATAAACCTGGAATAAGGAGAAAATGATTTGAATAAAACGCTCTTATGGAGTCTTTGATTCAGTACAACAACAGAAAGCAAAATCAAAGCAAAATACAGGAAGATAAAATACTAAAATTCTAAATTGAATTCTAAGATCATATGTCCCTGTTAATTTCCACATCCTAGCCATTTACAGGCACTAAGACATGATTACATCACTAATTTGTGTAATTAGCCCTAATGAAGTTTTGCAAAAGATAAAAAATGGCTGTAAAGTGAAGAGGTAGAACAAAATCGGTATAGAAAAAGGAATCCAAAGTAGGCAATGGATCTGCTATGACCCATTGTGATGGCTACGAGGGGGTCCTAGTAGTTGCTATGGTCCATAGCATGGGATACGCCTAAACCATAGCGACTGCTGGTTTTTGAATGAAGAAAATTCCTTTTTGATGCTCTTTTGTGCCTTTGACTCCTTTTGGCTTCTATTTGGTCCCAGATGGTCCTTTTTGCCTGAAAAACAGAGAAAACACATAAACACGTGTAAAAGTAGAAAAACAAGGATTAAAGCAGCACAATTTGTACGTAAAAACTACTTAAAAATAGTCCACAAAGCCACTTATTACTTAGAATGCTCATACCCTTTACTCATTTCTAGTCAGAGGTTCTCGTGATCATTAATGTCGCCACATCCCAAATAATACCAAATAGTTGGGATTTTATAAGGGCCTTTGAGATCATATGTCGGTGCATAGAAGCTAACCATGTCGTACATATCTTATTCTCTTTTTATGGCACTAAGAAAACATCCAAAGGGGGCTGGATGACTCTACGCATTTTGTTGGGAAAAGTCTTATTCACCCCCCATTCTAACCATTACAAAACTTGGGAAGACAGGTTTGTGAGACTGAATGGGAGAAATTGTGCGTCCAAGGTTACCATCGGAGACGAAAATGCGTAGTTTTTCCCTTTATATTGGACAAAGGATCCTTTGGCTATAAATAACTTTGACTTTGAATACCTAACCATCACACACACACACACACACACACACACACACACACACACACACAGAGAGTTTATTAATGTTTTTGATGAGTTTAATATTATAAGCTCTAGGAAGATAATGGAGCTCGACTAGGGTGCAAATAGTAAAATTGATGAGTATTTGCGTAAGTGAATTTTTGTTGCCGTTCTCAATTTAGGTTTTCTTATTGCTTAATACTCATTATTATTTTTATTTTTGCAGAAAGAATGAACCAAATGAATGTTGCTGGGAGAAAAGCTCGTCTTGAAAAAAAGAAAGCTACCCAGAGCAAGCAATGAACTTACAGTCCAAAAAGCCACCTTGGAGACATCATGATTAAAGGAGGAAAAAAAGGCTTCGAGGAGGACAATATTATTAACTAACGACATATCAAGACCATGAAGCTTGAGGAGTTAATTTTAAGTTCGACATCCACTTAAGGCCAAAAGGATAAGGTAATGCCTCTAGAGGAAGTCATTCTAGAGGATGAGACTGAGGGCGACGACCAAAATGGATTGCCCTCCAAGCGGTGAAGGGATTTAAGATGGGGTTTA